>NC_137688.1:20815911-20845911 GCF_963989245.1 Nansenia antarctica
ATGAAAGTGGGCGGGAACCTCGACTCTAAAGGCTATGGCGTGGCGACTCCTAAAGGCTCAGCATTAAGGTGGGTGGGATATTATAACAATATTCTCTATGTTGTTATAGTATTCCATCTACCCTGATGTCCTGTGTTTGTGGTTTCTCTTCTTCCTCCTTTTTTTTTATTTTATTCTTATTATTATTTAACGGACACAAAGAGGTAACGGTATAATGCATTTTAATATTCTTGGATATCAAGGTTGATTTCTGATTATCGATGTTATCTTTGTTATATGTGAATGTTAGTTTTGGATGAAAGACGAATGGAGTATAAGGAGTGAGTTAACACCACTTTCCCGTTTATGTCTCTCTTACTGGTTTTTTTCTTCTTCTTCTTCTCTTTCCTTTCTATCTTTCCTTCTGTCCTGTGCGCTGTCCTTCCTGACTGTTGTGTTGTCACTTTCAATTTAACAGTTCAACGGTTTTTCAATTTAGCCTTTAAAAGCTGCGCTGTCACTTGTGACGAATGTTAATTGCATGTTGTTTGTTGTTGTTACTTTCTTTCTCAATGACGAGTGTCCCCATCCCGCACACTTCAGCTCTAAACAACTTAACCCTTCATGCCACCTTTCCAATATTTAACACTTTCTTTGCTGTACAAGCCTTTCTTATCTCTCCATATTCGTGAAATTCTTAAACAATTTGTCCTTTCTATTCTGATAACAGATATTATTCTTATCCTCAGCACAAGCACTACAAGTGGTAGTCTTACTACCTTTCTCACGCATTACTATCATTATGTAACTACTACTACTACTACTATTATTATTATTATTACTACTATGCATTAGATTTCTCACGGACCTGTGCATTTTCTTACAAGTTATGTTTTATCGTTTCAAGAAATGCTGTTAACCTGGCAGTGTTAAAACTGAATGAGCAAGGCCTGTTGGACAAATTGAAAAACAAATGGTGGTACGACAAGGGAGAGTGCGGCAGCGGGGGAGGTGACTCCAAGGTCAGCCTCGATGTCACCACAATCGGGTACCATAGTGCAGAGTAATCGGCAAGGCTGTTACAACAACCCAACCACCCAACCAAAACCAAACCAACCAGATATCAATCACCAGAGACTTCTGACCAGACTATTTAACAACTCAGATCAAACAAAGAACCCTTATCTGGATAACACAAAGGAAAAAAAGGTGCAAAAAATGTGCAACCTTACAGAAAGTTGCGTTCTTCCAAAGGAAAAGTTGTGAGGTTTAAGATCATTGTTTCCTTCTTTCTCTGTGACAAGGAGGTTTTATTGTTTATTGCCTGGAGAAGTTTAGGCTTCTTATCTGTGACAGGGACATTTTAGATGGATATGGCTGCCTTGCAGTTGTGAAAGGCGGATACAGATTTTAGCTCTGCCTCTTGCATCTGGAGGGCAGTTAGCTTTATGGCAGGTATAGTAGCCTATTGTATAGAAGCCATTGAGGTAGGCTATGAGAGATTGTGAGGTATACTCTATTTTAACAGTAGCCAGTCTTTGTCGTGACAGATTAGCCTGATTTAAAGACAAATCTGTTATGTGTTTTTTTGTCTCCATTATCACAAACTATTTATGAAAACATGGCATTGAGATGCCAGAGACTGCCACCGTTCACTCATGAAGGTGAAGTCTGTGTTTCATAAGAGCAGTGCTGTTAGACAGCTTTACAGCTGCTCATTTCATAGCTGCTTCTCTGGACATTCATGAGACTGGTATAGAGAAGCCATGGGCCTCAGAGCCAAAATGGCTCATATCTAAAATGGCTGAAACCCCAAAATGGCTGCTTAGCTGAGGCACCCAGGGAGGCGAGGGGAACAGCGGAGTCTTGAGGGGACTAAGCATTACGGGCAAACGTGAGAATTCTAATCTCAAAGAGGTCTTAACTATTATTAGTGGGTCATACAGAACAACCAGGGTTAAATTGGGATTTATAGATGGTGGGTCTGTTCCCATAATTGGTTTCTTTTTCATGTTGATTTTCAACAGAAATCTATTCAATGGCCATTCTGTGCAGTATTCCATTCCTCCCCCAATTTAACACTTGATTACAACCCCAACAACCACAATGACCCAGCAATGACCCCAACAACCATTAAGACCATCAGGTTTGTTGCTCTTCTTCACTCTTCTCATGACAAACAGCTATATTCATTATGGGAGCCAATGGTGCAAAGTGTGAACCCTCATTCAACCATGACAACTTGGTATCACATCACATTAGACTATGTGCCATGAAGCATTATGCCATTTTACTAATGGCATACAAGGGCATGAACATTTGTTACAATTCACATCAATTTAATGGCAAATGACACAGTCATGATGCATGCAATGAAGTAGGTCAGCTAATTGGCGTGATTGCAAGTAAACTATGATGATTACAGCATGTGTCATGATGACATCATCAGATCATTTGGCATGAATTGTCATGGACTGCAATGAATTTTGATATCACTCTATGGTATTTTCAAAATAGCATTATGACTGAAGGCTTCATGACGCGTAGATCAAGTAATGTCTTAACAAGTGACATGAGCATTTTCTATTTAGATCTGTGTCTACAGAGATAGTGGCCCTGTATTCTCAAACAACATGACTTATGTTCTATTGTCACTAAGCTCAGTGATCAGAAAACCTCCTTGGAGGTCAGTTGGAGAACATTATGAGAATGTATCTCTTTTTTGCCATCATCCGTTTCTTTTCCATGATAAGGTACGTACTGTATACGTTTGGAATGCTTCCGGCAACATTCTGGATCATGGAAAAACTTCTGTTGAGTAGTATGGATTTATCA
This sequence comes from Nansenia antarctica, assembly GCF_963989245.1. Classification (NCBI taxonomy): domain Eukaryota; kingdom Metazoa; phylum Chordata; class Actinopteri; order Argentiniformes; family Microstomatidae; genus Nansenia; species Nansenia antarctica. Next base: position 20,818,726 of record NC_137688.1, read on the forward strand.
TACATTCATAGATCTATGCTGGTCAACAGGAAGTTAATTTATGACGAATTCATAAATTCCTTTGCATTTGATATTAACCGATCTGAATTGAACATAATTCAAGATGTTCTGTAATCTGGGAGTCTGGTTTGGGGGAGGGGGTGTGTGTGTGGGGGGGGGGGGTGATGAAAAAGGGGGCCATTGCAGCCCTGATGAGCAATAACATCGTCTGAGGAGGACTGTGGACAGAGGTTGTGTGAGTGGTGGCGATCACCTGCTCTGTTCCAGGTTTGTGTCTCCGGTTTCCAGGGTAACGCCAGTTTACTGTACTGTACCATCCTGCCTGAGGCTCCTGGTCCAAACGGACGTCAGGACTCCCACCCTCATCTAGTCTGCACACACAGAGCATGTTAACGGATAATTGCATTGTTAATCAATGTCTGTCTGAACCAAGACAATGGTCAGGCTCTCACAGTCAGCAAGACAAGAAGTATTGGCTGTGAGGTATGAACTGAACCATGGTGTAATCTTCTCCTCCTGCTAATGCATGGAACCCCAAGGGGGACATTGTTCACTGGAGGAAGCCAGGTCACTTATCGATACACTATTTTCTTACTGGCGTATGCTTTCTTTTTCAACTAGAGCACCCGTAATTATTGTTTTCATGATGGTGTGATCTGTTTGGTAATGTGAGGTATCCTAGGCAGTCAGTTTCAAGGCTATATTTTCTTAAATGCCCCAGAGAGGCAGAACCAAACGGTGAGATTGTTACCGTATATGGCTGTGCTTAGTGTTTGCCTTTTTATATGAACACAAAACAAACTGTTGTAATTTTTTAAAATCACATTTGAACACTTGAATTATTAGGTGTCAGTTTCCTCAGATGAGACCGGATTATTGTGAAACCGGAGTGTGAAATGTTTTTTTATCTGTCAAAGCTGAGGAAAAATATGATTCGAATTCAGTTGTAATATAGCTGTGACATGGTTCTGCTGACAGTAATCTGTCATGTAATCGGGTGTATTAAAGGCTACAACCAAACAGGTTTTCCCACCGATAACTTAAGAACCTGAGATAAAACACCTATGAATTAATTCAGCTTTCAAACGACTCTGCGTCGGGTACACCTGAACTGTGAAACTGAAGCACAGAGATAACTGTGAGGTTTCAGAAGTACATCTTGTCACCAGTCTCTTCCAGTTTTTAATTGACTAATTAATTTTTCCTTTCTGTTTGGCAAGAGAGGGTTCCTGTTGGATTGATCTTGTTAAGAGCTGGTCAGAAAGCTAATGTAGCCTAGCGGTACCCTTAAAGCAATGTCCCCCCTTTGCATTGTAAACAGTATTCACAGGCTAGCAGATTGTACTGTTAGTACCTGCTTGTCCCACTGTTAACAGCACATGCCGATTACTCAAAGCGATATGGGTAGGTCCTGGCTCTTAGACTAGGGGTGATGAAGGTAATAGGTAGAATGCCTGCTCTCTGTGATGTTGAAATGGCCAGGAGCACCTGCTTTATCGCTTTGTGAAGTATGTTAGTAGCTTAAAAAGTTCAATAACATAAAATAACATAATATAATGTTATTTATGTTATTATTTCCCACGTGAAGAACTCCTGTAAACCTTGCAGTATTGAAACTCAGTGAACAAGGCATCTTAGACAAGCTGAAAAACAAATGGTGGTACGATAAGGGTGAATGTGGAACCAAGGACTCTGGAAGTAAGGTCAGTCGCTGCAGGTCTTTTGTACTGATTCCAAATTGCATTTTGACGTACTGTTCATATGCAAAGACAAAACTACTAGAGAAATCTATACTATATACGCTTTTCCCCACACTTTATTTTTTATTCATTTGTTTGATATTTTACTGCCACATAAATGTAACAAAATTTAAAAAGGTGGCTTAAATTATTGCACTATTTCCCCCCTCCCCCCCAAAAAACATAATTTTCACATTTTTTGGCCACTGTAGATCCTACATGTTCATGACATATTAAGTGTAGTTACTGAAAGAGATTTTTTTCTAAACTGTAATGATAAATAGAGCATGCATGGGGGAAATTGTAAAAGTGCAAAATCGTTTTTTCTATATATAGATTGTGACTACAGTACAGTAGCTGTTAACATCAAGTGCTCTTTTTTGCTCATTTTCACACTTGACATTCATGATATTGAATATTCTAACCATTATGCTGCTGTTTCTATTTACCAAACTTTTAATTCAAATTTGATTTATTTGTGTCGTTACTAGTTTGCATTGAGATGTGTCTATTAGGTTCTTTAACCTCCTGTGGTGTGGTAAACACAAGTTTCTTGTTGTGATGAGTTGCTTCGATTTGAACTTCTGACAGCCATTAAACACTTTGGGGTGTTCTCAAGTCTTGTCTTAGCAATGACCTGCAATAAATATACTTTGTTTGCACACTACATGAAGTCAATGAATGTAATGAACCAACAATTTAACCCTCTGAGACAAAGCCTAGGCCAATGAACCACAGATCACCGCATAGACGTTACCTCATAGCTCATAGGGTTAAACTGCAAATGGTAAAACTCTCTGAACAAATTTTCAATAAATATATTTGGTAAGTAAACAGCAGCAAAATGGTTTGACTCAGTTCTTAAAACCTGCTTTTTAGATTTTTTGATGATTTTTGATTTTAGATTCCATTGATCAAAATATGATTTTGACTGTACAGTATGACAATGTGCCAAGACAGTTATACGTACATGTCAGCAGGGGCTTTTTAAGGCAGGGCTTTTCAGAGTTGACCTGTGAGTTACCCACCAGCTTCCTATTATGGTCAAAGGAAGTAGACATTGTTTTAGTGTAGGGAAAAAAAACTCTACATTCACCTATTTTATCAAACTCAGCAGTTGACTTGTCTCTCCTTCATTGGATAGTGGTTTGACTATGGTGGTCTGAGGTTCCTCACAGCTTTGTGACCTCCACAGAAGAGCCAGTCAGAATTAGACTTTTGGAGTCAACGTAAAGCAATCCATGACTTCCTCAACCTTCTGTTGCTTTTAGCCTTTGGAGTCCATAAGACATGCCATTGGTAGCACCAGAATCGTTGTCTCAGTGAGAACTAGAATCTGAGTTTTAAGTGCTAGACTTTGATGTTATTTAAATAAGTTACTGTCAGGATCAGTTTGAGAATAACTCTAGTTAAGTGTAATATTGATAGGTGCTCTAAAGTCCTCTCTCCATTGCAAAAACTCTAACTATACTCTATACCTTCCCCAGGACAAGACGAGTGCTCTCAGCTTGAGCAATGTGGCTGGAGTCTTCTATATTCTGGTTGGAGGGCTGGGGCTGGCCATGATGGTGGCTCTGATAGAATTCTGTTACAAGTCACGGGCAGAAACCAAAAGGCTGAAACTGGCAAAGAATGCCCAAAACTTTAAGCCGGCTCCCCCGACCAACACCCAGAACTTTGCCACTTACAGAGAAGGCTACAACGTGTACGGAACAGAGAGCGTTAAAATCTAGGGGTATGATTCTGCTTATCCAAGTTCTCATACATGTTTCTGTGCGGCTAAACGATTCATTTGTTTCTGATGTTTAACTGTGTTTTTGCCATGGTCAACGAAACATTGTTAATGCTTATAATGATTCTAAGTTGTGTGCTTATAATGTTTAAAATGTTATTTAGTAATGTTTTAGTGTACAATCTGCTATCAACAGCTGAAAGCTAATGTCCCAAGTTATAATGAAGACTCAAACTCAAATTATCTTACAAACTTACCAACCATTAACAGAGTTCTTGTCTATGTGTTCCTCCTTTATGTTGAAACCGGTATTAGGTTCTGCAACTACCCCTTACGACTGTGAGTATAGACCAATGAAACGACAGGATCACGGGAAAGGAAAGAAGTCCCATCCCAGCCACATCCTCTCTGGCGGACATGGCACGATAATCTGCAATGACGACACGAAAGGAAGGGTTATGTGAAGAACTGAATCGGTTCCTCTCAGTGCCTTATAGAACATTCAGAGAGTCCGAAAACAATGCAACTCATCACAATGGTATTGCTTTTTGCTTGAAACACACACAAAACAGAGGAACGATACTGTATCTTTGTTATGAACATTTGTTATGAAAGTTTGTTATGTTATGTAATGACCGGAGACGAGAAAGAGAGAACTAAAGCCATTACTTGCAACCCAAGCACATTTCGAAGTGCCATACAGAAGACTAATCCAATATGACAGGCGATAAATTGGTTTTCTGCAAAGAAATTTGATCAGATTACAGTTAATTTTTTTGCAGCCAGATTTTTACTGGTTAATGTGTTTTAGATACCTTTATTAGGCATATTCAGAGAACTGTAAATCACTGCTTATTAAAAAAAAAGATAGCTTTTATACTGCTGTAAATTACTTGCAGTGACCATGTTATTGTTGGCAAATCTCTTTGGAAGTCAATTTGTGGATATGCCATAATAGCCAAGAGGGTTGTGTTGTTGCTCAAAATTCTGGTGCTGTTGGTTTCTCAGATATATTAAAATCATTAGTTGGCACAGAGTCAAGGACTCATGAAAGTGCAATATTTGGCTTTCCACAACTAAAACAGGCAACCTCTCACACATCCAGTACTGCCAACTGTGTTTTTCTTTTTTAAAGAATGGAGAATACTTGTCTGAGAGGCAAGCATGTTTCCCTAGTTGATTAACTACCAGATTGTGATTTATGGTGTGTAGAATATGGAAAGAACACCATCTCACAAAAAGTGTGTTGCCTGAAACAGGCTTTTTGATGATGTTCCCCTGCATAAATGGTTTCATGTAATTTGAGTCATTCAAATGTTCTGTCCATGACATTAAAACCAAACAAAAAGGGTAATTCAAAAGTAGATTAACTGCAGTCCATTAAAAGGATAACAGTAATGGCTTTTAAATTGTAGTGTTTTGGATTACCTTGATATTTTGTTGAACAATTGCACATTTTAAAATAAGCTGTTGATTGCTTTCAATTAGATTTTATTTTATGAGCATTGTAGTGTTTGGTGAATTTACTTAGTAAAAAATGAATAATATAAATAATTACAATGGACAATAGATTTATACAAGGTTATTACAGGGGATGTCTTAAAAGCTTAGCACATTTCCATATTGCTGTTACAATTCCTTTTCTTTCAAAAGACTGTGATTCCATAGGATTTAGGAAGACCATGAAATCACCTTAAACCATGGGAAGATAGTTTTATACAAAATGGGGGAAAAACGAAAAAAGTGCAGAAAAAGGAAACAAACTATTGTAAAGGGACATGTACATTTATTTAAATGAGATTTATTTATGTGAAAGCTTCACAAATGAGTGATTGGTATCCCAATTTTTCTAAGAAATTGCATGTAAAACCGGTGATTGCTTAACAAGCTCAGCTACTCACATCTGATTTTAGATCAGCAGTAGGAATTTAACCTTGGTCATTCTTTGGTTAACCAGCTTCCCTTTTTGTAAACTTCACCTCTACATAGAGAAAATTGCCAAGCATCTTAGTGAGTACAAAAGTGTAAAAAATGCATGCGTGCGTATCATTTACTGAACCTCATTAGTGAGATCCTGTACAGAGAATTTTAATACATTTTGTAAATAAATCTGTATAGAAAACATGCTGTGTTTGTGTTTGTGTGTGTGCGTGTGTGTGTGTGTGTGTGTGTGTGTGTGTGTGTGTGTGTGTGTGTGTGTGTGTGTGTGTGTGTGTGTGTGTGTGTGCGCGTGTGTGCGTGCGTGCGTGCGTGCTGTATGAGGGTGAATTGAGGAGTTTATTTATGATAATTGGGACATACTTTATGAAGGTGCTTTGTATAGTTTGAGCATACTATACTATATACAGTATATACTATACTACTATACTATACTATACTATATATACTATACTATATATACAGTAATGCTGTAATACAACCATGGCTACTGGTACAACTGTACATGTCACTTCAGAGATATGTAAATATGTCACTATAAATGAAGTGCTGTAGCTGTTTTGTGACACACCAGCCACATTCTACAGTAACAGCTACCCCCCACTGAAAAACAGATTTAGGCAGTTTTTCATTTAATGGTCCAATATTGAACAGTTCGATAGTGGGTGTCTGTTCTGGATCAATAGCTAGCACCATCTTCCTCTCTCCCCTGTATCCACTGATTAAGGGTTGCATTGATGTCTTCATTGGCCATCTGATCACTCTCTGCCCCTCCCTCTCTTCCTCTCTCCCTCTCTCTCTGTCTGCAATCAGTGTCTTCATGAGCAGAGCTCTTTGTGACGGCAATCAATAATGTCATCATACAACCAGCCCCTGACCACTTACAAACCCCCAATACACACAATTCCCTCTGTGGCCAATAGTCAAACATGGTCATCCAGAATTCCAATAATAATTGAAAATAATTATCTTCCTGTCCAGAGAGAGAGAGAGAGCATATTATCTGTCATCTAGTGTCAGTGCCATGGGTAAGAAGACATAGACATTACTCAAACACAGTGGCGATTTTAGCATGGCATTTCTGGAGGGGCAGTTTTGTATCACGTCACAATTACAAAAAATAAAGGTAATCTACGGTCGGCTGTGCTGTGAGTGCCAGGGAGCAGAACGATTTCAAAACTGAATACACTTTCATACGCTTCAGCGCTATCAATTGTATTGTTCTACAATTGTAGCAGTTGTATTTTTTTAAATGTCAAATAAACCCTCAAAGCAGAGGCTACAACACACTACAAAAGCCCACATTAACATTCAGGCTAGGCTAATTAACGGAGCTACATCACTATACAGGCCGAGCCCTGTCCAGGGGTTCTGAAAGCAACAAGTAACAAGTGTGCCCACGGCCCGTCAAACACTAATGAACAGCGTGTTGAGATGTGGGCCTTCATTGTGTGTTCAAATGAACTCCCAGCAGTACTCAGGAACCAGCCTGCCGCTGCTCAAATAACAACCCCCCCCCCCCCCCAAACATGAGCATGGCATCAGACCAATAGCTTTTTTTCTTTTTATTTGGAGAGGGGGGTGAATTCGTTAGGATTCAGAATTTATTCACTGCAGCAGGCAGGCCACAGTGGAACAAACTCAGCCATGGAAATGGTACTGTACACTCCACACACTCCCCTTTTTTGTCAAGGCATCAAAGGATATTGTGTTGTTTTTGTCTTCTTTCGCTCCACTGCTGCCTCTTTTCTCCTTTTTTTTGCGTGTGTGGTTCATTCTTTGTGCCTGGACTCCTTTCAAGCGGGAACAAGACAGTGCGGGGAGACTGGCACATGAGGACAGGACTGCGCCACAGTGGAGTATGCTTGTGAGACTATTAACTGGAATTAGTTCATTCAGCTATCAAAAGAGGGAAAGAAATGGCCTTGTTTGTCCTCCAGATTCAAGCATACTTTATGTGGAGGGGGGGGTACAAACATGAGAGAGCAAGCTTTTGGGACGAGCCCTCTCCTTCACAAACTGACAGACAGAAATGACTGTGACCTCAGTTGAGACAGAGAAGAGGAGAGAGGCTGAACACAAATCTTATGATCTCATATCACAGGAAGGGTAATCATCTCCCAAGTGTGTTTTGAAAGCTCAACACACTTCAAACACATGCTTATCTATGTCATGTCTATAGGCTGGAGGCCCTCTTCTCTATATCTCTCCGTGGTTGTGGTTCTGATACTTTTAGGTAACCTGTGGCTCGGTCATGAGGGGAGGTATTAGGTGTCTTGCAGGGGAGGCTGGTGGAGGTAGAAAGGTGGAGGTGTGTGTGTGTGTGCGTGTGCGTGCGTGCGTGTTTGTGTGTGTGCGACTGTGCGTGTGTGGGTGAAGCAGATAACGTTGATTGCAGGGTACATTGATTGCTGCCTTAGAGGAGAGCTTTTTGGTTCACTACCTCTCTGTCTCTCCATCCCGTTCTCATCTTTCTCCCCATCTCTCTTTCCGAGGACAAAATGAATAAGTGACATTCCAGCCCAGTCGTTTAATTTCTTTCTTTTCGCCACTCCTGACTATTCCCAGGTCACTGTTAGAGTGGGCCTGAAAAAGAGAGACCAGGCAAATTAAACCTGCACTTGACATTTGAGTTCAGCCCTTTGCTATGACAAGTGAGGTTTCAGCTCGCTCAAAGACTTGTAGGTAAAGTAACTTTGCACATGCTTTCTAACTGACTAATAATAAAAAAAGAAAAAGAAAACATTTGGTAGAAAGCCAGCATCAAGGGCACTGAAGCTATCTGTCATTTCTATATTCCATATGCTCTATTAACTACCCCTTTTCACCTGCCTCTCTGTTTTATACAGTACAAAGGGTACAGGATATTTCTATTCACACGCCCAACATGCTACATCTGGATGGCAGCTGAGGTGAGTCACAGTTACAATTACAAACACAATATACAATTATGTCCTCACACACAGACACTAACTTGAGGTGCTGTACCGCATGAACTAACATGAATTATCCTGATGAGTTTTATCAATGGCAACCGATTTGCATCTCATATGAAGACAGTGTGTAGAGTAGAATATACCCTTCAGTAAACCAGTCCTCCCAGACTGAGACAGACAGAGGTTGATAAATCAAAGGACGGGTTTTTCACTCTGGCTGACAGCTTGTGAAGCACCATTACTGTTTCTCCATCCATCACTGCAGCAGAAAACTAGAGTGAGGTGCAGACGTCTGATCACTGCTGCCCGGTAGCCATGTCTACTGATAACTGCACTGAGGAGCCTGGCTGTAGAGGATCGCTATGGGCCACTAACATGAGAGGACATAGACAGTATAGTACATCACCTCACAGTGAAACTCAAAGGCATTGATTTGTTAGCTCCTCCAATTCATGACCTCTGTGTGTGTGTGTGTGTGTGTGTGTGTGTGTGTGTGTGTGCGCGTGTGTGTGTGTGTGTGTGTGTGTGTGTGTGTGTGTGTGTGCGTGCGTGCGTGCGTGCGTGCGTGTGTGTGTGTGTGTGTGTGTGTGCGTGCGTGCGTGCGTGGGTGCGCGCGCGTGCGTGCGTGGCCTGACACTAACCAGCTGACATTCCTCTCCTAATTGACAGCAGTTACAGAGCACTGCTAGTGTTTTCCTAAATTTGACAACAAATTACAGCCCAGACACAAATAATCTCTAAGATCTTTTTTCCTAAATATGAGGACATGAAATATAAAACAGAAACGAAGAGGATCAGGCAGGCGAGCTCATTATAGCAGGAATAGCTCAGACGCAGAGGAGCGGCTGAGCAGAGCTCTTTGAACAGGAAGTTACTGTCGCTAGCACATCTCCAGAACCTAATTAGAACACTAAAAGTAAAAGGTATCTTTATTTATTGCCTAGGTATGTAAAACTACCTCTAAACTCCTTTGAGCATTCATCAAAAGTTCAATCAAAGCCTTCTGCTCTAAATTGGATCTTTTCTCCACACTCTAATAACACTGTGGGTATAGGCTGGAGGAGGAAGGGCACCATGCACACAGACACAAAGCACCGAATCTGTCAGGATCTTCAGTAAACTATGTCACTGTACTCATCATCTCAGCCCCATACACACACACACACACACACACACACACACACACACACACACACTTTAAAACATAAATAGATAACAATGTCCCTTAAAATATCTGTAAAAAAGGCTTTGGTACTAACATGTTGTTCTCTTTCAGTCAGTTTATTTGATACAACTCTAGATAAATAGTTAAGGAAAGGTTCATTCTGCCTTCACCTCATAGAGTTGTATCTTTAATTATTATACTGCAGAAAAAGGATGTCATAAGACAGGTGTTCAGATCAGGCAACTGCTAAGAATGTGTGTTTGACCAGGGTGAGGGTGTTAAAGTGATAGTTCAACCAAATTACAAGATCACATATTTGACACGGTCTGGTGAAAGGGGTAACAAGTCGGTCACCAATCAAAATGTTCCGACTTTTATTTTGAAACACGGAAATACACAACACAAACTCGCTAGTCAAGCCAAAATACTGCAATGCAGTGGATTCCGTGAGTGGATGGATTCCACTGCTACCTAGTTACCTATAACACTACTGTTAGCAGGCTCACAAAACAAGCTATGTTAATTGACTAGCGAGTGTGTCATTGATTTTCAACAACACTGAAAGGTATTTACATTTTTCAAAATAAAAGTCTGAACATTAAATCGGATGCCAACTTGCAGCCCAATTGACCAGACCTTGTCACATAATATGGTTCCTTACCCTGAAAAGAGTCTATGGACAAGGACAGACTTCAATCTACACTTTGGTTTTGTTTATATTGGCACTGTAATATTTTGCTAATCAAAAACACCCCAAAAAGTCAATGCTCCTTAAATTAGCATGTTTGAAATGTTATGCTAAAATAATTTCAAAGTCATTTAAATTAAGTATTTGAGTCTTTTCAGAGAATTTGAGATGATTTTGGCATGATGTTTTGTGTGTGTGTGTGTGTGTGTGTGTGTGTGTGTGTGTGTGTGTGTGTGTGTGTGTGTGTGTGTGTGTGTGTGTGTTTGTTTATCTATCCTGGTGGGGACATTGACCTGAATACACACTCACACCATGGGGACCATGAAACACCGTGGGGACAAAATCAAGGTCCCCACGGTGTTATCCACTCCAATGAATAGGAAATGACTTTTCAATATGGCTGGTCAGGTTTCCTAAGAAGTCCCCATGGAGGTGGTTTTTTATGACTTTGTGTGTGCTCTATAGCAACCCCAGAGGCCAAGCATGGTATTGCAGTGTGTATGCAATGTCCCCAGCAGGCTGGTTATGGAAATTGTGTGTGTGAACTTCTTCTTCTTCTTCTTCTTCTTCTTGAATTCCGGCAGTGTAGATGCTGAACTGCATATTACTGCCTCCACTGTTACAATCATGAACTTGGGTTTATGAACTTTTTATGTGATTGAATGCCATCTTGTCATTATTAGAATGTGTTTTTATCCTCTTATACAATTATCATGAGAATTTAACAGAGTTAGCTCTTGTTTATTTAATTGGGTATGCTCGGTTCTCTTTTATTTGCACTTTGAATTGTACTGGCAGAGTTGGTGAGGTATTGGGTGGTGGGTTGGCCCCTAAAAGTTTAATTTGTGCATTTAGATAATTGTATATCTTGTCTATGTTACTCATTGTAGTGACACAAGCATTAAAAAATAAAATAAAGAATACAAATAAAATAGAAAATAAATTCTCTTCAGCTTCAATATAAATGATTGGACCTATTCCAGCAACACAAATATATGCCAACAATATACATGGAATATCACACCTCAATCAATATCACGTGTAATGTCCCTTTTCAGTGTTTATCAAAAGTAAATCAGTCCTTTGTCTTTGGATAATGAACAGTCAATCCTCTCCATAAATTCTTGTGATCCACAATTTGGTATTTCTTAGTCCAGGAGAAATTAACTCTGCGTAGCTCCCTGTGACCCCAGAGACCTAAAAGTCAGCACGGAGGATGTAATGGGATCCCTATACGCGAATGTGAAGCAGTAAACCCTGCAAGTTTTTACTTTTCTTAATTGCCTGTTTCAGAACTCAAAGTCAAGAGCCTGTAAGGCCTTACACTCTAACACCCTCTGATAGAACTGACCAGTCTGAAGCAGATTGTTTTTTTAAAGTCGTGGAAGTCTGATTTTTTAGTATGTTGATTGATGGCCCGGGATGAACGGAAAGGCTTCGTTTCAGTGTCGATCGGACCTGTACTTTTCGATGGGCGGGCCTTCAACTTATCGGCTTTTTGAAACTTCAAGTGCTTCCCTTTTGCACAAAAATAGACCAAATTACTTGAAACTTGGTGTCTGAACTTTATTTTGGACATAGATTGATCATCCTGAGTACCAACTCTGTAGACCTATGGAAAAGCTAAGTAGCTCTACGGTGCTCATATCGCAATGCAACCAACAAATCCACACACAGGACCCTCTGTTGTGCAACATAGTTAAAATGGTTTGGGTTAGGGTTTGTAAATCTGGCCTAGTTTTTACATTAAAAAAGTAGCCTAAAATGATGACTGAAAGTTTATAAAGTACAGTATTTCCCCCTGAAATGTAGTGGATTGTACGTATAAAGTTGCATTAAATGGAAATATTAGTTAAGTAGGCTAAAAGTACTTAAAATTACTAACAATACTAGCCTGTAAACTACCCTGTGATTCAGTGTGTTCAATACTGTCTGGCTCTCATGCACTCACTTTCGCCAACCCTTAATTGATGGCCCATCAGCCTTGATGGCCCATCAAGACCGTGGCCCCTCCCCCCGGCTGCTACCTGTTCTGCTGTTCAACACATGGACTCCGGTTTGCACGAGACACGACACACACACACATACTTGTTTTTATCACATGATGGGGACTCATGACTAGGAGGTGAATGATGGGGACGGTACTTTCTAAATGTTCTAGAGACATGGTTTAAACTGCTAAAAATTGCTTTTGATTTTACAATCATAAAAATCACTTGAAATATCTAGTTTTAATAACTTTTTATTGCAGACCTGACTTTTCATATCCTGGTGGGGCATTGTCAGACAAACCAGCCTCAGGGGTACCTATGATGTCATCACTATTTGCACAACACTGTTTGGTACTACAAGCTCTACACTAAGCTCTATTACAGGCATCTTGCAATATCTGGAAATACTGGATTACAGGGGTCACACTTCTATTATAACAACACAGAGTTCAGAAGGAAGAACATTCATTACATTACGACAATGTAATACAAAAAATATACAACTCAACTCTTTATCCTAATTAACATAACGAGGGCCGAAGAACAACCTCCTATCTGAAAAATTCATACAATTGTATAGGGGTATCCTTAAAAATAGCATTCTACAAGAAAACAACAGTTATTTTTTAAGGATACCCCTATACAATTCATACAAATCAGTGCTCTGTCTGCATAGTGCACAACTAAATTGAGCGCTGTTTGGTGATACATTTGGCTAGAGACTTGAAATCACTTTTGGCTGAAAGCTGGCATCCCACTGATGGCGTGTGTCTTTTTCTGTTCCCCTGGCTACATAGGAAGTGTCCCAAAAGTGAGCCTAAAGTTCAGGAGGTCGCCAATGTAATGTCAATGGAGGCCTATCCCCAATAAGTTAAACCCTGTTTGGCCATACAATGGACTAGAGACTTGAAAACAATTTTGTCTGAAAGCTGGCATCCCACTGATGGTGTGTGTCTTTTTCTGTTCCCCTGGCTACATAGGAAGTGTCCCAAAAGTGAGCCTAAAGTTCAGGAGGTCGCCAATGTAATGTCAATGGAGGCCTATCCCCAATAAGTTAAACCCTGTTTGGCCATACAATGGACTAGAGACTTGAAAACAATTTTGTCTGAAAGCTGGCATCCCACTGATGGTGTGTGTCTTTTTCTGTTCCCCTGGCTACATAGGAAGTGTCCCAAAAGTGAGCCTAAAGTTCAGGAGGTCGCCAATGTAATGTCAATGGAGGCCTATCCCCAATAAGTTAAACCCTGTTTGGCCATACAATGGACTAGAGACTTGAAAACAATGTTGTCTGAAAGCTGGCATCCCACTGATGGTGTGTGTCTTTTTCTGTTCCCCTGGCTACATAGGAAGTGTCCCAAAAGTGAGCCTAAAGTTCAGGAGGTCGCCAATGTAATGTCAATGGAGGCCTATCCCCAATAAGTTAAACCCTGTTTGGCCATACAATGGACTAGAGACTTGAAAACAATTTTGTCTGAAAGCTGGCATCCCACTGATGGTGTGTGTCTTTTTCTGTTCCCCTGGCTACATAGGAAGTGTCCCAAAAGTTAGCCTAAAGTTCAGGAGGTCGCCAATGTTAAATGAACGGCTGAGGCCTGAGTGTGCTGCTGTCTGTGGAAGGTGCTGTGTGGGGGAGGGGTAGGCGAATAGTGATTGGTTCTCAGTTAACTAGCAGGCCCAGGAATGCACAAAATGCATCAATTTTCCAAAAACTACTGGCTTAATATGCTCCATCACAGTTTGATGACTTTTCAGGGTTTGACTTTTACAAAGGATATTGTATGTATTTATTTTAACCCTTTTAAGAGTATTGTCATATATGGTGAGATTACAATTATATGAACTCCAACTGTAAGTCTCACAGTGCTAAAGTTAACAAAAAGCATATCATAAACATTCTGGTTATTTTATTTTAGTTAAAAAAATTGCTCTCTGCATGGCTGACATGGTGGGAGAGAAGCTGAGAGAAATTCTCGATTATGGACATGAGTGCGCCAGCACGGCACGGGTCCCACCGTGAGCCGGTCATGAAGCTGTGCCGCTCGGGCAGTGGACTCGGGAATGGCACCTGGCTCGGCTAAACAGTCGGCCAGATCAGAGTTGTGTGAACTAGACCGTGTAACGTTAACGTTAGGCTTTGGTACAAGACTGCTATCATGATCAGACCTAGGGAGGGGAGGGGGGCGGGCATATCTTAAATATGTTTATGTAAATAGTTTATCCTCATTTAATCTTATGTTCATGTAAATAGTTAGTTTATCCTCTGATCATAAATATGGTTATGTAAATAGTTTGTTTATCCTCTGATCTTAAATATGGTTATGAAAGTAGTTTTTTTATACTACGTACATCACGGTCCTCCCGTATTGTAAAGCGCACTGAGTTTTATGCACATGTGTGTGTAGCAGCTTGGCTCAGCCCAGCACAGCTCAGCCCAGCACAGCTCAGCAGAGGACAGCACAGCCCAGGACAAGACAGCACAGCCCAGCCTAGCCCAGCACAGGACAGTTCAGCATAGGACAGCCCAGCATAGGACAGCAAGTACTGAGTAACTGTTGATTAATGTCTGATGTATTTGTCAAATAACATGAATAAAATCAAAAATAATCTGCAAATTTTAAACAAAATTATATTAAATCTTTACAAAAGTAACATAAATCAAGGTACAAATATATCCTTTATATATATTGAAAAATTGCACTTGCACTTTTTCAAAGCACTGTTCTGCACCATGCAGTTATATGATGATGATGATGTTGTTTTTACTGTGAAGCACTCTGTGTATTCGTACTGTGAAGGGTGCTATATAAATAAAATGGTACTTACTTACTGTATATATAATATTGAGATTGAATACAGCAACAGTATTACCACACTGCTAAGAGATGATTTACACTTCTCAACCAGCAGGGGCACTAATGAGTCCAAACTACCTGGTGTTGTGCCCCGCCCCCCCCCCCTTAAGTCCCCACCGTGTTGGTAAAAGTCATATGCCATAAGTGAAAAAATAAAATGAGAAATCTTAACATTTAAAGTGATGGATGAAAATATAAAATTGAAAAATATTTTTTTGACTTGGAACCATGTCTGTATCTCATTTAGAAAGGGTGGTCCCCAGCAGACACCCCTTTGTCCACTGTCCCCACCACGCAGGTTAAACGAGTATGTGTGTGTGTGTGTGTGTGTGTGTGTGTGTGTGTGTGTGTGTTTGTGTGTGTGTGTGTGTGTGTGTGTGTGTGTGTGTGTGTGTATATGTGTGTGGGTAGGTGTGTTAGTTACTACTCAAAAATAAGCATTACAGATTTAGTGCAACCATAGCTTAGGTTAATGAAGGTGACATTAATTATTTACATTGTTAATTGTTTTGCCCTCTGATGTTGTATGTATTTTTCCCACCAGTGGCGGGCGGTGCATTTCACACCTAGGCCTTCAGTGATGTCCGACACATTCCTACCTGAATTATTCTACCTCTTAATACCATCGTTATGACGCCATGGCTCTAGAAACTAGACAGAAACACAGTATAACCGGGCGTTGCATCACCTTAACATAGTCAGACAAGTACAACAGAGTTATATTAATATTTCCGAAGCATTTTTAATCAATAAATCCGCATTTACAATGAAGAGTGTTAAACTAACATCTTTAAGATCGCTACATTACCCACGTATGTCGTCTCGTCCACCATAATAGCGACAAAGGGTGCCTTTTTAATCTCCATTTTGATCTCTTCTCCCATCACTTCAGCAATAGCAAAAATCAGTTCGTTTTGTATTTTGCCTGACGTCCCAGTAAACACTTTGTTTGTGGACAGGTGGTAATGTAAATCTGGGTTGTTTTCAGCCAGAAAAGAAAGAAGCTCAACGTAGTTTCCTCTGTTTGTGGACTCGGTGCTTTCATCGTGTCCCCTAAATGAAAGTTGTTGTTTACCCAAAAACAGGACACAATCGATCAGTATTATCGATCATTCAACGAAATCTTTCGTTGTGGAGCTCCGTTTCCCTGCGCACTTTCAAAAGTTTCACATCTACCGGCATAGTTACGCATCTCAATAGTGAATATCAATAGTGCGTATCAATAGTGCGTATCCAATCAAAAGACGTGCTGGGTGCTGGTACATAATTGAGCCTTACAGCAGGCGCCGTTGTTGCTTTTGCTCGCATCTACGTAGGTTTACTAGGTACGCCACAGGTTTTCTCGTTCCAACGTTAAGTTACAGGTCGAATTCGCGGCACCGTTTATTGTGCAGGCGGGCAGATTTTGGAGCCCCCTAGCAACACATTTTGATTGGATAAAAGCTCTAACATAAAGTCCAGCCCTCCCAATCTCAATCGGAGACTGGAAGCAGTGCAACCAAGAGGAAAGCTATGAAATGAAGAGAATAGACTATGGGGAATCATTAATACATATTTGTGGAAAAAATATATTAAAATAAAATGTATATTCTGATGATGTTTAGGCCAGCAGAGAAGGCCTTGCTGGCCCTGACGGCACACCACTGTTTCCCACGTAGCAAACCATTGGGATCGAAAACAAAAATGTGCCCTTTTTCCAATGAGTATTGCTATTACATAACCTCACACATACTGTTTTACTGTAACAACCTGATCTCATGCTGTAGATAAGTGTAAAAATATCTCACAACATCAAGGAATATCTCCGGAGTAAGCCCTGGGATATGGTGGAAACACAGCCTGCTCTAAATTCTGTGAGATTGCTTTTTCAAGGGGAGCCATCACCATATTTTCAAATACACTGTCATTTCCTTCATTGACCATAACAGCAAAAACACTTCATCTCCCCGCCAGTTGACGGCCGCTATTCAACAGGGACTTGCTGAATAGAAGCGCAGAGCCTGCAATAAGGTCTCGGCCAATCAGACGCTGCGGACTGGCACAGCGACCCCAGAGAGAGAGAACAGAGAGAGAGAGAGAGAGAGAGAGAGAGAGAGAGAGAGAGAGAGAGAGAGAGAGAGAGAGATAGTGTTGTTCAGAAATTGCATTAAAGGAATATGTAATACTGCAATAGGAAAAGGTTGACCAAATTCTTTGAATGTTAGATGACGCATTCTCGGTCAGGGGTATTTCAAAAGCAGTGGCAAAGATGCCAAATGGAAGATTATCTCATACCTGTCTTACTGTGTACACAGAGAAACGAGTGCTCTCTCGCGCTGCCCCGTCACGGCTTTTCCAGTCCTGGCACCTCTCTGGTGGAACGAGCTCCCCACCACTGTCACGACTGCAGAGTCACTCCCTGTCTTCTGTCGTAGACTGATGTGGATGACCTCTTCGGGCTGTGGATGACCTCTTCGGGCTGCACCTCAGATGTCCCTCCTGAAGCTTCTCCTTCCTCCTGTTTGTTGTTGTATTATACACTTTATTTTGTCAGGTCTTACTGTATATCCTACAGTACTACTACAGTCGTTTTATCGACAAGTACTGGTTTTTATTTGATTAAAGTTTTTTATTGTTGTAAGTCGCTTTGGACAAAATCGTCTGCTAAATGCCCTAAATGTAAATGTAGGAGGTAGAGCCGCCGTCTAATGATCGCAAGATTGGCAGATCGGCGGTTCGAGCCCCGGCTGGCTACATGTCGAAGTGTCCTTGGGCAAGACACTGAACCCCAAATTGCACTCAGTGAGCGGGCCGGCGCCTTGCATGGTAGCATGCCGCCATTGGTGTGTGAATGTGTGGGTGAAAGGGTGAATGAGAGGCTGTTGTAAAGCGCTTTGGATAAAGGCGCTATATAAGTGCAGTCATCATTAAATGTAAATGTAAATGGTCTCACTTCTAGGATTTGCAATTAGTGCTGAACATTATCAAAAGCTTTAGATTCTTGAAAAGCTTTTGTAGAATAACTACATAATGTTCTCATCATACATGACATCGTACATACGACACTCTTAGAACGTTTTTGGGGGGATTCTTTATGGCACCATTGAGGTGAAACAAAGTCATCTATAGAACCATCAAGGTGCTGCTTTTTGGAACCTATTACACCAAAAAGGTGATATTTTATCTATTGATATCTCATTCCACATTTCCCCTCTTTGAAGTTGGGATGTAACATAAGCATGAGTACAGATGTAAAACAGTTAGAATCAAAGAAGAATCAACATCACAGGTAGACTATAAAATCGATTAATTTAAGACATACAAAAGGTTCAAAGATTCATAAATGGCACCAAACACGGTTCTATTTAAAACCATTTAGAACCTTGTATGTTTTTTTCATAACATACAGTATATCTATACAGCACTTTTAGGGGTACCTTGTAGTATGTATCAAACCATGGAACCTTCCATATAGAACTATTAATTATAAGAATGTAAAGTGTGCTTTAGTGTTCTGCCAGGAGTGTGAAAAATTCTTTAGAAGTTATTAACTCATTAAATTCACAGCGCTCTGAAAGTAATGAGGACAATGAGCCTTCAAAGACAGAATCCTTTGAAAATTGATGTTTTACAAATTGATGGACCTCTCCAATTGTCCTTGTGTGTAACATCCATGTCTTATGGAAGAGGTTACTTTCAAACCATTTCCCTCAGCGATAGCTCAGTTTAATAGAACAGTAACAGGATACTAGCCTGGAACACTGTTCAATTTGATTACACAGTTCATAGGGACTGTGGACTTTGATAAAGGATTGATTTATTTCGCAGGGAACTTGAAATAATAACCCGGCGCTAAACCCCTCCTACCCTCCAGGCCTCAACTTTTAATAACGTTACGAGAGAGATGAGAGCAGTGCATCATCCTGGCTCTGCTGTGCCTGTGCCGAGGTGCCCTGGCCATGATTGTAGGAGCGGGAATAGACCAATCAGAGACACCGCTCCTGTTGCCTTCGGTGACTGTTGCCATCGGTGACTTTGGATGACGAGGTGTTGTTTGGTTTCTGTTTCTTGGCAGCTTCCTGAGCCACTCTGGACTTTGTCCTTGGATTTATCTAAAAAGTCAAACATGTCCTTTAATAAATGGTTCCCACGAATCATGCTGGAGTGTATTCAATGTCCATTGGAGAGGCAACAATCGTTTCTAAAGACTATGCTTTATCTTGATGTAGTGGTAGAGAATATTTCGGCAGAGTCAGTGAAGCATAAGGGTTTATATTTTACAAGCTATTACTAAAAGAAGATTAAATATAGCTGGAATAAGGAAAACATGACAGGGTTTATAATAAAACAGGACACTGTTGCCTTCAGCTGCCACCGATGGCTCATAAAAAGTGAATGAAATGGAGATTTTTGTGCTTTGTGTGAATTATTTAAATATACTGGGCAAAGTCCATACGAACACTGCATTCTTAATGAGTGCTCTTGGGTAGGAGCCATTCAGGTAGGACATGCAACCCCGAAAATTACAGGAAAATACTGACCAATAATAAGCCAGGTGAGAATTATTATTACCAGTTTGAAAACTATTTTTAAAAAGTACAGATTTAAAAAAGCATTTTGACAGATTTCACATCAGTTGAACATGTGCATACTGTACTTTTTAATCAAACAGAAGTCTGACAATGTGTCTTGGTTGGCTGCATGTGAGCCATCCTATCCATCACTACAACACATTTGATCCTGCAACTAAAAGCAATGGACATACCACTGATTATTTCAATGTTCACAATCACTCAATCACTGAGTCCATTTGGACAGCAGCCATTGAGCCATGCATATACAGTATACCCATGCATATATACCCATGCATACCCATATATACCCATGCATCAGTGGCGGCTGGTGCTAAACATTTTGGGTGGGGCACAGCAGTGTTTCCTCCAGGATTTTTCACATTACGCGTTTACCCGTACCTCCGCCGTTCTGTTCGTGGTGATTTTAGAGGCAATAGATTATTTTTTTTATATTATTACTAACACCAGAAGACAAGACATACAAACTGTGGTGAGCTACATTGCTTGTGTAACATTAGCTAGTAGCTATCCATTTTTCACTCATACACCAGAAAAGTGAACAGAAATACAACACTGACTTACGGTGGTATCTTGCGGCTGTCTTCACAAAGAGCTCCAGGATGCTTTCGCTTGAGGTGCTCGTTCATTGCAGATGTACTCCTGTGATAGGCCATTTCATTTCTGCACAGTTTACAGACCACCACATTGTTTTATTTTTTTGTAAAAGCCGGAAATTGCAAAACGTCACGTTTGACGTCAGACTTAACAACCGGATATTCAGGACGCACATTTTTGCGCCCCGGCCTAGAAATAGGAGACAGCCAATTGGAGCGCTGCTACAGCTCAAGTGTAAGCGAAAAGTATTCGGCCTGTCATAGACTTGCATTGACCGGCGCCCCGACGCCTCCCCCTATGTATTTTAACAGTGAATTTTACACACACACACAGATAAAATGTTTATTGTATTGGAGGATTTTTAATGAATGCTGATAGGCGCCGACAGAATATCAGCCACATTTTGTGAATAAACAATGTTTATTTTTTTTAAAAACTTTTACAAATCGCAACTAGGAAGTGAAGGTGGGGGCGGCGCCCCAGCGCCCTCTATCGGCCAGCCACCACTGCCATGCATATATACTATGGGTGTAACGAGACGTCAATATCTGTATCTGTTTAACCCAAAAAATATCTGTTTAAATATCTGTATTCGGATAGACTGAAAGTGGGCGTGGTTTGTACCGGAAGTTGTCAAATTTCGTATTTTCGAATCTAATAATTCATGGCAATGCAATGTGTGTGCCTTCAAAGCTTCAAATTGATTTCATATTGGCATATAATTCATTATAAGATATATTTCCACATCCTCATACTGTACTTTTAATCTCTCTCTATCTTTTTTATTTTAAAATAAATAAAATTGGTAGGGACCAGAGCAAGTGAAGAAAACCACGCAGGGAATTATATTTTTCTGGTATGGCTTACTCCCTATGTCCATGGCACTGCTTGCTTGAGGATCCCTGACACAGACTGAGTCCTGAAGGGAAAACAACACGTTTCAGAATAAAAGTCATAAAACAAAAGTTTAAAAATAAAGGTCAGAAAAAAATAGTTTCTGAATAAACGTCTGAAAAAAAAGTTTACAACTTACAACTATGTCAATATAAATATAGGTAGACCATCATACCAGAATGGTTACATAGTCCATCATTCATAATAGTATGTTTAATCACACAATCATTTTATTCTTTGGAAAGTTCGCAAAAACTGAGTAAGAAAATGCGAATCATGCACGTTTCCATTAAAGGGGCTATAGGTTTCCCTCCCCATCTCCTCTCTGCCATCCTTCCTATCAGTAAACATACAGATTAAAGTAGCAGATAAGGTAAAATCCGTTCACTTGTGGATAAAATGTTACTGAGTGTACCTCTTGGGTCATTCTTTGGAAAAAACACGTCAGCCACGTACATTTCAAAATGGCTGCCATTTTGGCCATTTTTAACCAATCTCTTGCAGGGGTGGCAGAACACTGACTGACGAGAACGTCAGTGTCATTGGCTTTGATGAGGATGCTTTTGCAGCCCTCCTCTACTGCCTGCCTGGCATGCACAAATATCAGAGTGTCAGCTTCCTCATGAGGTCCCCACTGTCTTCCTGGGGCCTCATTTATAGAAAGTACTTTGGATCAAATTTGATCTTACCTGTATCGTACGTAGAAAACCACGTTAACGTAGTGATTTATAAAAATTTCAAAGTGAGTCAATTTGACTGTGGAAACGATCGTAGCTCTACGTCAGGTATTGACTTCACGTATGAATGAATGGTCTTTATTGTCATTGCTATAGTACAGGTACCAAACAACGAAATTTAGGAGGGGTGGCTCCCCTGGTGCTAGGAAAGAAAAAAAAAGAAGAAAAAAAAAGAAGGGAAAGGAGCTGGTTTACATAAATAAAGGCTATGTACACTATCCACTATACTATACTGTACAGATAGACGACTAGGGTTGTCATATTGCACATAGTGTTATTGCACATTCATTTAAAGTGTCGCAGTTTGCAGGCTTGAAATTTACATATTTGTGCCTCAGCACTACACCTGATTTTTTCAATCCAGCAGCTGCCATCAATCCGTCCAGACTGTCCAGGGCCCAGAACCTAGGTCTTTGCTGTGTTCAGGGCCTGGATGGCCCTGGGGTAGAAGCTGTGCTTCAGTCTGTTTGTCCTTGCGGCCATGGTCCTGTACCGCCTTTTCGAGGGCAGCCGGGAAAAGTGTTCGTACCCAGGGTGGGTTGGGTCTCTGGAGATCTTGGAGGCCTTCCTGAGACAGCGTGTGTTGTACAGCTCTTCCAGAGAGGGGAGGGGGGCGCCGGTGATCTTCTGGGCTGTTCTCACGACTCTCTGTAGCGCATTTCTCTCCGCGGTTGTGCAGCTGGAGAACCAGTTGCAGATGCCGTAGGTGAGGATGCTCTCCTCTCCGCCGCGGTAGAAGGCCACCAGTATCTCCTGCTTGTTGTGTTCCTTCCTGAGGACTCTCAGGAAGTAGAGCCGCTGTTGTGCCTTCTTGATGGTGGCTGCTGTGTTGTTCTTCCAGGACAGGTCATCCTGTATGTGCACCCCCAGGAATCGGAGGGCTGAGACTCTCTCCACGCTCTCTCCGTCGATGAGCAGGGGCTGGACCTCAGACTTTTTCCTCCTGAAGTCCACGATGATTTCCTGGGTCTTTGACTTGTTCAGCAGCATGTTGTTAACCTTGCACAGCTTGCTCAGCTGCTCTACCTCATCCCTGTACGCCGCCTCGTCCCCCCCCGAGATGCAGCCCACCACGGTGGTGTCGTCTGCAAACTTTACGATGGAGTTGCTGGGGTGGACGGGGGTGAAGTCGTAGGTGTAGAGGTTGTAGAGGATGGGGCTTAGCACGCAGCCCTGGGGGGACCCAGTGCTGAGTCTGAGGGCTGTGGAGGTGTGGGAGCCCACCCGCACCCTCTGGGGGCGGTCGGACAGGAAGTCCTTGATCCATGCACATATAGAGTGTGATAGTCCCAGGTCTAGTAGTTTGGTCACTAGCCTGTCTGGAAGGATGGTGTTGAAGGCAGAGCTGAAGTCCACAAAGAGCAGTCTCGCGTAGCTGTACGCACATTACCTACTGGTTATGCGGAGTTATTACAGGCATGTGAGCCGCACTGCCTACTGTAATTCATGCCAAGTCAAAGTGGCTCGTAATAAAATTAACGATGTTGTTATCAACAGAGAAAATTTGTTTAATTCAAGATTTAAAGGGAACTGATGTTCATGATTGTATTTCAGTCTTCCTTTATATCCCTCCGGAGCTGTCAAGGCAACGCCATCTCCCCTTCAACATGCCTATAGTGTGCTCCACAACGGACCTTCCCCGGCTGCTAAATTATACTGGATTTCCTCCGGTGTCTGGGGGTCCATTATACTATTACAGTATAAGCATTTGCCTGGTTAGTTGTCATGATCAAATGTTACAAATGCAACTTACAGAGAAGCCACCCTTCTCTGCCCTCTCCCGCTTCCAGATGAACGCCTACCCTATATTATAGCACTTGGCTTAATTCAGCCGGTATAATTGAGCCACTATCACAGGGCGTAAATACTAAGCTCATTCACCTGCGTTACATTTCATATTTATAGACGGAAGTACGTACGCAATTTTAAACAAGCGCAGTCCGTTTTATAAATAATGCTTACGTCCATTTAGAAAAATGTGCTTACATGCAAGTTAAAGATGACGTTCAAGTACTTTTTTATAAATGAGGCCCCAGGAAGGGATTGCCCATATCAGTCCTGACATGGGAGAGTTTATTGACTCTCTCAAGGAACACTTTTTGAGCTCGCGGAGTCTGTTCATGGTGGCTGGCATGTTCACTTGTCTCTTTGGCTGCAGATGCTGCCTCATACTGTGTGACTAAGTGGCTGACTTAAGGGCCAACTACCATCCATCTTCTCAGTGTTGATGGATCCTCAGTGATACCAATGGCTCCACCATCAGCCTTGATGACTGCATTGGCCTGGTCTATGGCCATTGCTGAGAACTCACGACAAGATTTGTGAACAACAATATTTCCATTACAGAAGTCCTGGGCCACCGTAGGATGTTTCTCCTCCAAGGTCACCATATGGCTCAGGTGGATTAGCCATTGTGCATTGTCCATGTTGTTGTTTGCTTCTCTGTGGTCAAAAATGTATGGTTTGATAGCAAGATCATTCATATTGGACAATTCTACACAAAGTTCCCCCCAAAATAGTATTACCATTCAGAAAATGGTGCCCATCCAATTTCCTATAAAATGCATTTAGCCACCCCATTGCTGAAAGGAGACAGTTACAACGTTGCCATTACTGATATATCATTAATGATCATTATACTGTTGTTTATTATATCGAGTGGGTACTTTAAAACTTCAAGTTTCGTGTTATGAAAAAAAAACTAGCCTGCGAGTGGTTTAGCCCTAGGCTTCGTTCGTAAATTCACTCTGGAAATCTGATCAGCAGTCATGGAATGCCTCTTGTCCAATCTCAGAGAGAATCTACGAACGCAGGCATCATGTCAAACGTGTTTTTTTTCTCTGAATAATATCAAGCAACTTCGGATAGAATCTGTATCTGTTTAAATCTCATTATTTGTGCTATCCGAATATCATATTCGTATTCGGGTACATCCCTAATATATACCCATGCATATATACCCATGCATACCCATGCATACTCCCACCGCCACAAACTTCACCATTAAGCCAGAGAGAGAGTTGGCTGGCCTTACACGGCATCACCCTACAGTACCAACATGTTCTGATTGGACTGGGCTATTCCTGCCTCTGGTGGCCAGAAAAGCTCATTACCATTGATATAACTGATACCATCGCTTAATCATGGCTGGACAAAGGCCACGGCAGTCCCAACAAGTCCCCCCATTGACTTAATGGGATTCATTAAGCCCCCAATGAGAGTCTTTACAGATGCTGCAACCTTATCCTGCCACTTCATCTTCACTGCTTATTTGACCAAGGTAAAATAATGTGTTGGGAGAGAGAGAGAGAGAGAGAGAGAGAGAGAGAGAGAGAGAGAGAGAGAGAGAGAGAGAGAGAAGGAAGGGACGATGGGCGGCTGTTACAGTTTTTCCTCTATCGCTTTAACACTAACATCGGAACCTCAAGCACAATGACCAAAACCTGAAACTGGTGTATTTTATCTCACACCAATTCTTCACAATGACAAACACATTTCTTGCTTATCACTCATTTTGCCACTCTTAACCACACAGTTAACACAGTCAACAAAACACTAAATACAATTCTCTACATTTGGCACAATCTTTCTACATTTGATGACAACATTTCATTTTGAGAACACATAACATTATTTTGAATGCAGTGTTTGCTTTTGCAAGAGGTTTAGGTTTTTGTGTGTGAGTTTTTGGATTTGTGTTAAGAGTTAAGAGAAAATGAGATATGCTTTGAGAAAACCTGTTAAAGCGATAGAGTCAAAATATTATCTAATATTCTCTCTCTCTAAGTAGCAACAGGTGCAGGGTTCTGTGTTTTATTTGAGAGAGAGAGAGAGAGAGAGAGAGAGAGAGAGAGAGAGAGAGAGAGAGAGAGAGAGAAGGGGGGGGGCAGGGAAGATTAAAATAAAGGCAGCAGGCAGAGAGAACGGGAGAATGACTGTTACTTAGGAGCTGAAATAGTCCCACAGGGAGCTTGGTGCCAGCCGTGGCCGTCCCTGAGAAGATTAGCATGGGCTCTAGAGTGGCTTTAGCACCTACAGTACCCCATGGGCATTTTACATTAAACTGTCAAAAACTAACTAAACTGAGGTTGGATTTGAGAGTATTGTATTTTATTTACGTTTTTTAACATCAAGCTCTGTCGCTTTTGCAATATTAGATTAGATTAACCAGAAGTGCAAATTATGATTTAAGAACAAGATATAATTAAACATGATTAAACAGAGGTAGTACTGTGAACATCAGTTTAGTTTAGAAGTGTATTCAGTTATGAGCTATGTACAGTTATGAGCTATGTAGAGTGTGGTAACTTATGTACAGCAAGTAATGTACAGATAGGTATACAATAAGCTATATCAGGCCTACCACCGTGGTGTCATCTGCAAACTTGATGATGGAGTTAGAGTCATGCATCGGGCATCGGCACAGTTGTAGGCGAAGAGGGAGTAGAGGAGGGGGCTCAGCACGCAGCCTTGAGGCACACCGGAGTTCAGGGTCAGGGTGGAGGAGGAGCGGTTGTCCAACTTGAAGAGCTGGGGACTGTTGGTTAGGAAGTCTAGGGTCCAGTTGCAGAGGGAGGTGCTGAAACCAAGGTCTCTGAGTTTGGTGACCAGCTTGGAGGGGATAATGGTGTTGAAAGCTGAGATTATTGAGTATTGATTCTAAATTAAGGCAGGATTGCGCAAACTGCTTCAAACGGACAATGTTTGGATTAAGACATTGCTGCACCGTACCATTTCCCATCATAACCAATACACAACAATAAAACCAAAGTAAATGTTATTACCACTTTGGTTTTTCCTAAAATGCCATTGGGGTATTGACTAATGGCTCTTCTACACTAGATCTCATCAACTACATCCTGGAGCATATGCTAACAGCATTGCGAAAAGACAGACAGAGAGAGAGAGAGAGAGAGAAAGAGAGAGAGAGAGAGACAAATCACTCCTTCCCCTTTAATGAGACTAACCTGCAGCGTAATAAGCGCTCAGGGACCCTCAGACCTTGAGTTAGGGGACATGGACCAGCTGGTGCTTTAAAGGCAGGGGGAGAGAACGTGACTGCCTGTCCACCATGAATCATTTAAAGATGCACTCCACCATCCAACACGCTGTCGTGTGCCTCTCCTCCCGCGGGTAACCCTGAACCATGCAACACAGCAACACAGGAATATCCAATGAGACTGACCCCGGAGGGGCCATGCAGAGAAGCATGGTTATGTGCTTTAAGGCAGAGTGGCACGGTGTTCGACCCCCACAGCAAGGGCTCAGAGGTGGGGCTGGGTTAGGGACAGAGGCACCGCATGATCCTGGAGGTCTGGATGTATAGTACGTGTACTCTTGTTTCCA
>NC_137688.1:20850911-20853411 GCF_963989245.1 Nansenia antarctica
GCAAATTGAGCTCCAGCATGCCTTCATTTGAGTCATTCATGGCAAACCAGTGAAAGAATATGTCCCCAATAGCCAGCACGCTTTTTTTTAATGAAAAATGACTGAAATGACTGATGGTTTGTTTCTAGTACCATCTGCAGTGAAAGGCGTGAGATAAGTGAGAGAAACAAACAGCCATTTGGCTCACTGAAATACACCACTGAATCCCACAGCTGGACCAGCGTCATAGGAAACACTGGGGTGTGTGTGTGTGTGTGTGTGTGTGTGTGTGTGTGTGTGTGTGCGTATTGTGTGTGGCACTCACTCTTCGGCTGAGGGCATAACTCATCAACGCCTTTGGAGTCAGCGTCTCGCTGACGGCCACGTCGACTGTGTCTCGCTGATATCTGTCTCATGCATTCATTAGCTGATGTACGGAAGAGGGATGGGGGGGGACAAGAGTGATCCATGAGAGAAGGAGGTAGAGACAGGGGTGGGACAGGGGGTGAGGTCTGAGGAATGAGGAATGGAGGGAGAGAATGTTCCAAAAGAGAGATAAGTTTCTTCTACCGGGGTATTTTACCAGACGACCTGGGTTCCATTCCAGCAATGCCCGTAGGATACACCGGCCATTCCCTCCCAAAAATACTCTTCTTCATGTTTCTACATATTTTTGTCATCACACGGAAACTAGGTCAAACTAAACCAAAGGGAACCTCTTACATTCAAGTCACATAATTTCAGTGGAATGTTGAACTTCAACGATTCTGAATTTGCATATCACATTTTCTCTGCAGATGGATATAGCGGCTCGTTTTATACATTGGAGGAGAGTGCTCCAGTTTCCACCTTGAGATGGCCAGGACTAGAATATTTTATTTAGTTATTTGACCTTTATTTAACCAGATAAAATCAGTTGAGAAGAAATTCTCTTTTCCAATGATGATCTGGCCAAGAGGTCCCGGCAAGAATAAAAAACAAAAATATAAACAGAAATACTCAACAGTAAAACAATACATGAGAACGACAAAGACAGTGAAGATAAATAAATAAAAACAAATAGAAACAAATCTGACCTTTTACACAGATGGAGCGGTGGGGGCTGAGGGTGTGGGAGAAGCTGACTCATTATGGCTTTCCTGACTCATTATGGCTTTACAACTTCCCTGTGGTCGTCTACTTCATTATGTTGGTTCTTGTCTTAAATAACTTGTTTGAAATAGATCACGAGTAAAACTTCTGAATTCTAAGACTATTTATTAAACAAAATAACAGATTACAGAGATACAGAACAAGTTGGTGCTGATGAGCTGATCAGTGAGAGGCAGCTTGCTGGGGTGGAGAAGAGACCGACTTTAAGATTTTTCCCAATTTCTAAACAGTCACATGCAAATACAGTTTCAAATAATAGCCTATCACATTAAGAGGTCAGACTGACATATGATGTCATTCAGGTCAAGGGTCAGGGGGTAGATTCACAGGAAGTCATCCTAGGATAACCATATAAGGACAGTATCCTGAGCATATGGCCTTAGACAAAGGAATGTCATAAAAAAACCTTTTTGCCAGGAGAATTCTTACAGAACTTATGCAAGTCAAAAGGCAAATAATACAGGCCCATACTATACAATTCATGTGTGTGTGTGTGTTCCAAAATATACCACAATTATCTCATCACTCCCTATGAGCACGGCGCACAGAGGAACTGGCTATAACCAGAGGTAGAGCCGTCAACAAATCAACACCGTCTAGGGAGTGAAACACGAGAGCAGCCAGGCCAAAAAAACAATTTACCTGGAATGAACCGACGCATGAATTATTCAGAGCGGTCCTAAAATGGCAAGTGCTCTATAATTGTATTTTGTTTACGTTTTCTACAAACCCATCCAGGATTGCGCGACATCAAATAATGGAGGGAATCACACAGGGGCTACAAGACCGGAACAATCCACCAGCTTCTGCACCCGCTGACGACAGCACATTTTAATAATCACCATGGTGATGAAGGTTGAGCTCGGCTGGACTGGGAGACATCATGTGTAGGCTCTGTGTACACTGTGTGTGTGTGTGTGTGTGTGTGTGTGTGTGTGTGTGTGTGTGTGTGTGTCTGTGTTCTGTGTGTAGGCTCTGTGTGTGTGTGTGTGTGTGTGTGTGTGTGCGTGTGTGTGTGTGTGTGTGTGTGTGTGGGCTGTGTGTAGGCTTTGTGTAGGCTGTGTGCAGGCTGTGTGTGTATGCTGTGTGTAGGTTGTGTGTGTGTGTGTGTGTGTGTGTGTGTGTGTAGGTTATATCTAGGCTGTGTGTGCGTGTGTGTGTGTGTGTGTTTGTGTGTGTGTGTGTTTGTGTAGGTTGTGTGTGTGTGTGTGTGTGTGTGTGTGTGTGTGTGTGTGGGCTGTTAAGAGGGAGGATATCAACGGACAGGCTCACCTGAGGAGCGCACAAAAGACGACAAGCTTCCTCGCCACACACACACGCCCCTCGAGTCCGAGGAGTAGCTAGAGGGAGGGAAGGAAGGAGGCAGGGG
>NC_137688.1:20855911-20930911 GCF_963989245.1 Nansenia antarctica
ATGCGGTTGTTGCCGAGCGCCCTGGCAGCGCGCGGGGAACTCTAATTGGTTTGCTTAACCTTCAGAGCACAATGAGCAGTCTGTAATGAAGCCTCATGATTCATGGGTAGGTAATAAAGCTGAAGAGGGACGTTTACCCGCCGCGTGTACACACACACACACAGACCTCAAGACGGTCGTTGTCACACAGGTGCATATGGCTTTTCATGAAGCAGCGGGAGTGTGTTGTCAGACCAGCGTATGGTAGCTAATAGGGGCCCGGAGCGATCACACACACTCAGAGACCGCTCAGATGGATTCCAACCTGGCAAGTGTTTTTTTTGTGGTTTTGTTTTTTTATGGAGGCCCTTCCTGGTGTGGAAGATGAGATGTTTTAATACAAACCCAGTGTAGTATTGTAGTGCAGCCAGTTTGAATGCCATGAAGTGATATCAGGAGAGATATTGAATATAGGTCCCTGGTGGTGTGTGTGTGTGTGTGTGTGTGTGTGTGTGTGTGTGTGTGTGTGTGTGTGTGTGTGTGTGTGAGAGTGTGAGTGTGTGGGTTTGTGTGTGAACGTGTGTGCGTGCGTGTGTGCGTATGCATGTGTGTGTGTGTGTATGTGCGTATGTGTGTGTGTGTGTGTGTGTCAGTGTGTGTAAAGATCATCTTGACCCTGCAAGTCTAGAGAGCAGCGCGCTGCCTCATTTCTGCTTGAGTGAACGGGAGAATCTCTCTGCAGCAACACTGCAGTCAACCCAGCCCTCCATCACAAACACCAGCCCAACCCCATCTCACTCTACCAACCCATAAAGACAGACAGATCTTCATAACCACCCCCAACCCCTGTCACCCCCTCCTCTCTACCTCTTCACTTACCCCCCTGATATACCTTCACACATGACCACCCTCATCTCAACTCCCTAACCTCACACCCACTCTCCACCCCCCGCCACAGATCATTTTACACTGCACACATTGTCATCAATCGCCCTTTCTCTTCACCCCTCTCACTCATCCCCATACAACATGGCTATCAAATGCGTGTCATGATTGTAGAGTGTCGTCAGTGTTTGTGTCATCATGCGTCACTGCGTCACTTGAGAGGCACTTTTCCCACAGAGGAGGAGGGGGAATGTTGTTTTCATCGACCTCGGGATCCTTCTTGAAATCTCTCAGGCCAGGCGCAGTTCCTGAACCCCCGCCCAGCCCCCCCCCCCCCCCCCCCCGCTGTCACTTTCTCTCAGGACTTTACTGCTGATGGCCTCACCCCCTTCCACATCCTCCTCCGCCATCTCACCCATCTCATTATCTCTCCAAATATCATCATTTATTCAGAGGCACTTAAAAAGCAGACTACACCCTGACACAGCGATCTCCAGCAGGAGTCCGCCAGTTCATTAAAAACCCTAATCAAATATGCACAGTTCACACACAAACACACACACACACACACACGCACACAGACACACACACACACATGCACACAGACACACGCACACACACGTGCACACAGACACACACATACACTCACACACACACACACACACACACACACACACATACATACACTCACACACGCTTCAATAATAAACTAAATCACTTTTCAGGGAAGTGTTGCCCTACGGTGAAAACCAGTTCCCTCCAGCCCTGTAGTGAGGCTACTAGGGTGAGGGAAGGAGTGGCGTTCCGCTCTAACAGCAGCCCTCTTTAATAGCATTTACTGACTAATGACTAGAAACACACACACAACTATTTACAGTAACACACCTCTGAGAAGCCAAGTTTGCTTTGAAATGCTGCTTCCACTGGGGGTAAATCGATGGGCAGGAGAAGAGAGATTGTGCCCGAGCTGCTGGCGGAGGCAGAAATCTGCGTTTGAAACTATTCCTCGTTACATTGCGTGCATTACAATGAGCCACTTTCTACACTGCAAAAAGTAAATCTAAGTAAGATGAAATATTTTAAATCAAGGCATATTATGCTGGTTTTTCTTTTACTAGTTTAAAGATATGTTTTACTTGTTTTACATCATCTTGGCAAGTGACATTTTCCTGTTCTGTTGGCAGATAATATTGCTTATTTGAAGTAAGAATTCGCTTCATTTTATTGCTTTTATTTCTTGTTTGTGAGAGCTGACTTTGTGCAGTGTACGTCCACCCACCTCCCCCAGCCTCCAGTGCTGTACAGGTGTAGAGGGGTCGAGGTTGTGTTCTATGACCATGGAGATGAAGGAGGAGAGTCGGTCTGTGGGAGGGGGTCTACTCTGTCAAAGCAGGCCCCCCTGACCCACCAGGTTCAGTACGCAGTGCAGCAGCAAGGCATCCTGGGAACGGAGGAATCATAAAGCACCACACCAGCACATATAAAGGCTCATAAAAAACATGCAGCTCTCTCATATTTCACTGCTTTATAGGTCTCAGCCATATAACACATCCAAGATACAACTGGCTATGAGTACACATTCCAAATAAATCTATCAATTACAAGGATACACCAGGTGGTTAACTGTGGGATAAGGTCTGCAGGGTATACATTATGCATGATTATCTGACTCAAGGCAGAGTGAAGGAAGCCTTGGAAGAGTTAATAACTGGATGTGTCTAATTCCTTGGCATGTTGAACCATGACAGATTGACAGGTGTGGATGTTTGTATGTGAGTGTGATTCTGTGTGTGTGTGTGTGTGTGTGTGTGTGTGTGTGTGTGTGTGTGTGCGTGTGTGTGTGTGCGTGTGCGCGTGTGTGTGTGTGTCTGTGTGTGTGTGTGTGTGTGTGTAGGTGTATGTGTGTGTGTGTGTGTGTGGTGCATGCGTGCGTGCGTGCGTGCATGTGTGTGTGTGCGTGTGTGTGTGTGTGTGTGCATGTGTGTGTGGGCTTGTGTTGAAAAGGTGTTCTGCACCGTTGCGGCTGTTCAAACATCAGCACATTTCCTCCCAGCTATCCTTCACTGCCAGTCCTTGCTGAGTGATGAGTGGGAGAACAACATAATTGACACACACACACACACACACACACACACACACACACACACACACACATACACCACACACAGACACACACACACACTCTCTCTCTCTCTCTAGATATAATCTTTTAATCTTGTTTTATAACATATTTTTTTAACACAGTATGGATTCTTTTCATTTCATCATTATAGTTGATATGGCTGGGCAGCAGTGTTCCATGTCTCCAGAGAGCCCTCAGACTTGCCGCTTAAGTCCGCTGCTGTTCATTAATAAATACAATTACAGACTCATGTCTCTAGTCGTGGGGCTCACAGAGGACCACACAGAGCTGCAGGCAACAATGTACCCAACAGTAAAGCTGAGAAAAGCTCAAATGAATGCTTGCTTGAAGCAACGACTGTAAAATATGGACACATTGAAGTCTGACATCAGGACATACATTTCAATAGTAGGAGCTTGCGATGCTAATCAGCCAAGACCAGCCAGACTTCCTGGTCACCATTTTGGTCTGTCTGCCCACTGAAGGTGCTCAGTATTGAAGGTGCTCAGTATTCGCTCTCATCTATAATGTGTGAGCCTAAGGAAGCACCTGGTAGCCCCAGGCAGGTCTCTGCCAATCGGCCAGGTGCGCTGGGTTACCCAGACCAGAAGCACACAGGAATGCGCCTCAGCCCTCAGACAACATCTAATGCCGGCATAGAGCAATACCAGAGATGATATATATACTGTATATATTATATACAGTATACCCCTTAAAAGAGGCTTTGGCAATACAGACACAACACATTATTCAGCTGATAATAACAACAATACCTGCTAAAGAAGTCGGCTTTGTTAAAATTATTATTATTGTTTATGACACTCCTAATCTGCATAGCTCTTCAAAACATACCAGTCAATCCCAGTTAGCCTACTAATCATTTCAAGAGTAAAAACAAAACATGGTGAAGCAGCTTTCAGTCACTCCGCTGCGTGCTCCTGGAACAAACTCCCTGAAGAAATCAAATAGGCCCAAACTCTAAATATATTTAAAACTAGGCTAAAAAACTTTATGTTCTGCAGTAGTTATGATTGAACACTTTTATCTATGTCTTGCTTTATCTTGTTTATGATCTATTTTTATGACTTTTATTTTCTTACACTTCTCCACTTTTTTATGCTCTATATAAAGCATTTTGAATTGCCTCTGTTGTATCAAATGAGCTATACAAATAAACTTGCCTTGCCTTGCCTACTATATCTGATGTTATTATCAACGTAGTCTACTCATAAAAGCATAGGAGAGGTACGGTATGAAACCAAGACTACTGCATTCCAAGTTGACTTCAATGGTAATGATTTGAGAAATTAATTAACACGGTTTGACACAAAGCATATCGATCAGTAAAAGTTGCATCATATCATAAAAACCTTAACAATGTGTACAGTGATGATCCACTTGATATCATCATCCAAAGTAAATTAGCATCGCATAGAAAACATGGTCCGAATATCACAGATGTTTTAACCGCCAAATAGGCCTTCTTACAGTTTTTCTCTATCGCTTTAACATGTTTTCTCAAAGCATAGCTCATTTTCTCTTAACTCTTAACACAAATCCAAAAACTCACACACAAAACCCTAAACTCCACAAATCTCTTGCAAAAGCAAACACTGCATTCAAAATAATGTTATGTCTTCTCAAAATTAAATGTTGTCATCAAATGACGAACACACACTATCAAATGAATAGACACTTGTAACAACCAATTGAACACTGATGGAATGGAATGGAATGGACTTTATTTGTCATTGCTACAGTACAGGTACCAAACAACGAAATTTAGGAGGGGTGGCTCCCCTGGTGTTAGGAAAGGAAAAAAAAAAAACATTTTAGAAAAAGCATAAAAGCATAAAATCACAAGAAGGTAAGGAGCTGGTTTACATCAATAAAGGCTATGTACACTATCCACTGTACTATACTGCACAGATAGTCAACTAGGGTTGTCATATTGCACAAAGAGTATTTTTTTTCACATTATTTTAAAGTGTCACAGTTTGCAGGCTTGAAAATGTACATGTTTGTGCCTCAGCACTAGCTGCCATACAATCCGTCCGGACTGTCCTGGGCCCAGAACTTAGGCCTTTTTTGTGTTCAGGGCCTTGACGGCCCTGTGGTAGAAGCAGTCCTTCAGTCTGTTTGTCTTAGCGGCCGGGGTCCTGTACCTCCTGTTCGAGGGCAGCTTGACGAAGTGTACGTGCCCATGGTGGGTCGGGTCCCTGGAGATCTTGGAGGCCCTCCTGAGACAGCGTGTGTTGTACAGCTCCTCCAGAGAGGGGAGGGGGGCGCCGGTGATCTTCTGTGCTGTTCTCACGACTCTCTGTAGCGCGTTTCTCTCCGCTGTTGTGCAGCTGTGGAACCAGTTGGAGATGCCGAAGGTGAGGATGCTCTCCACTGCGCCGTGGTAGAAGGCCACCAGTATCTCCTGCTTGTTGTGTTCTTTCCTGAGGCATCTCAGGGTGTATACTATAGCCGCTGTTGTGCCCTCTTGATGGTGCCTTTTGTGTTGTCCTTCCAGGCCAGGTCATCCCGCATGTTGTGTCCCAGGAATCGATGTGCACAATGGATGTGCACAATGGAAAACACTATGATCAGCGGAAAACAGTACTATGATAAGATTAGCAGTAGGCCTTTTGCTTTTTCAGTGTTACAAAACCTGTTATAAACTGTTATGTTTTCATACTCAAATATAAAACACACAAATACAAGAATAGGATGTTTTTTATTATTATTCTGAAATACACATCTCAGCAATGACAGTTGGATTTGTAAAGTGTTCTTCATACAGAACAAACAATAATAATAATAAAAATAAGCATAATACTGTATATACTCTACACAAAGGCCACAAGGACATCACAGGCAATGTTCTCCCTGGCCAGGCAGAGGGGAAAGTATCGCCTGGCATGACGAATCCAGCCCTGATATACTTCAGATATTTAAACACAGGACAGCTCACCTTTGGCCCTTTTATTGCTAAAGCTATGATTGCTAATTGAAAAGCAATAGGTGTTTGCCCATTATGAAGATTACCACCATATGGTAATGTTTTCCATGTGAACGCAAGAGATTTTATCAAGGAAGAGTGTGCCAAATGTAGATAATTGTATTTAGTGTTTTGATAACTGTGTGCAAAATGAGTGATAAGCAAGAAATGTGTGTGTGTGTTTGAGGTTCGGATGTGTTAAAGCGGTAGAGAAAAACGGTATTATCGTCCTTCACTAGCTATAATTGACATTATTGTTGATCTCAACTGACCCTTTCCTGAAAGTGCCCCTCACTTGATCCAATGTCATTTTGTGAGAGAACAATATTAGTTCCATTGTTAGTGGCATAATTTAGTATGGAAATGTGGGAAATGGAATACCCGTTTTCAGATACCATAGAGCGTGTTTGATTGATCCAACACATCGATCGCAAGAGAATGGTAAAGGTTAGACTACATTGTAGAAAATTGCATAAATATTGTATATAGCCTTATTATCATAATAAAGTAATCCACAGTTTAATGGTCCAAAAAGCCTCGATTTTGCCAAGGGCCTCAAGCAAGGCCTTAAATAGCTTCTATCAGCCATCGATTGAAGCTGTCCTTCGACATGTCATTAGAAATATTACATTTTGTATTATAGTTGGACAACTCAGTTCATCATCATCATAAAGTTGTAATTTTAGAACTTCATGACATTACAATAATCCTTCATCATTGCAAAAATGTTTATTAGGCTACATTACCATCTTGCATGATCTTGCAGTAGCAAGTTAGAACCGATACTGGATATACTAATATAATGTATGGTACTAGTTGCAGCTGTCTCTATTAGTTTTCCATGCTGGCCACATTCTCTGCTCGTGCCCTGGCTGGGATAGGCACTATGTCAGCAAAAGTACCAGAAATTCTATTGTCTGATCTGGGAAATGAAAAACAATAGGATGGCCATGGCATACATTTGTATATTTGAAAGTAATAAAAGTTACTCTGGAATCAACCTCATTTGGCCAGGAACAATACCAATAGTGCATTACACCTCCAAGCGCCCCCAGAATGTGCCTTTAACCTTCAACAAAGAGGAGAGGAGAAGGGAGAGAATACCCTAAGTGTGACAGAGCACATTTGAATCAACAAAAACAAACAAATTAACATTGTCAGAACTTGAAAAAGACAGGCTTTATTACCAAACATGCTTTTGGTGACCCTCTGAGAGCAGAGCAAAACATATGCAAAAGTTTTGCCAACTAGAGAATTTGTCTACATAATCAATTCTGTGTGGACAAAAAACCAATTAACTCTACCCAAAGCAATTGTGCACAACACTTAACACAGCCCTCAGCGGGAGAGAGGGGCGGGAACAAGGGATGACAACAGCTACAGCAGCAAAGTACAGAGAGAGAGAGAGAGAGAGAGAGAGAGAGAGAGAGAGAGAGAGAGAGAGAGAGAGAGAGAGAGAACACTCTCCAATCTTGATAAGAACTTAAAACAGATCTACACAATGGCATTGAATTAATCATTGTCAGGGGAGACAGGGAACGTGCTTTTCATTTACAGGGGAATGAGGAAGGAAGCCAAATTACACAGTAGAACATAGTTTTCTCTCTCTGAAGCTAAGCTCTGCAATATTAAAGAGGCAGTCACAATACTATGGGAAAGAAAGACATAACAGCACATGTTTGAGACAAACATACTTCTTGGTTGTACCCAAATGACATCATGCTCTCTTGCTCAGTCACCTTGGTGACTTGCTTGATTTTCTTTTTTAATCGAGATGGTCTCAGTATATTTCGGTGATGAAATGAGCAAGTAGCATCTTACAAGTCAGCCCCTCCATGGTAAACCATAATGGTTCTCTCCTTCCCTCTGAAAACTCTATCATCTGGTAAGAAAAGCTTCTAAATCTTGTTATAAGCTCAGAGAGGATAGAGCCGCACACCATTTATGAACGGTGCATTAGAGCTTGGGGAAGTTTTAAAGAATTATACCTCCATCCTTCAATGCGAAAAATAATCATAACAATAGTGGGTCAACTTGACTGATTTTGAAGCTGCTCTTGTTTTCATTGTCCAAAACACGATTGTTTATAGAGGTGACTCACTCCCTTAGTGTTGACCTTAGGGCTATCTGACCTCTTCCACAAACATGAATAAAAAATGTGTTACGCCATCAAACTTGATACAGTAAATAGCCAGGAGATATTCCCCTGGAGTACACCAACTCAAACATAAGTACTGCAAAAATGGATCAAATTAGAGGAAATGTATGGCTGACTATTTCAGGCATTCCATTATAAGCTGTCTGCTTCTCAAAATCATTGTGTGTTTGCTGCTTGGATGAAGACCGTGGCAAACATGCTTAGGTTGAGCCCTCTGTCACAGGCCTATGAGGGTGACTTACTTTGAATGTCTGACTTTTCTTGGCTTGACTATTTCACATCTAATTATAGATACAGAATCCCAGGAGAACACTGTATACACTGTATGTTTCCACTTTCCGCTTCACAGAGACATACTGTAGTATACTGTGAGCCATTTTGAGATCCAAACATCTAAATATCTAAGGGAGCTGCATCAGAAGAGGCTTGTAATAAAAGGATATACCTTGAATGTCGCCAACTACACTAACTTCAATTTTCCAGGGCAAGAGACCCAGCAATTGAGTCTATCATATCCCCATTGATTTGTTGTATGCAAATGCTGCCCCGTAGTGGTGATGGAGTAGACTGCAGTGAGGAGAATAAGCCTTTTTTCAACCATGTAGTCCAGTAGAGAAAACATCTGATGTCATACAGTATCCCTGAAAGTCACCTTGGGACGCATTTCCAGACGCCCTGAATGGCATCATCCTATTGTGCATGTCTGGTGGTGGTTCAATCATCGATAATTAAAGAAGTGTTCAATCAGCTGGACATCATGAGAGAGTGCCTCTCTATAGGTCAAGTATAGATTAATGTCAGAAGTTCAGCCAACAATATAGACTGAATGTGTTGTGGCTGCACTCTGAAAACTAAACTAAGAGAGTGATCCATCAGGTCTGGGTCTGGGTTTCAGCTCTGCTTAGTGTACTAAGGTTGAATCATTCTTGTCACAGTGACAGAACAATCTAAGCTCTACCGCGGTTCTCTGCTTTAAAGATCAAAGTGGCCATCTGAAAGGAACACATTTATGGTCTGCTTTGAAAGTTCAAAATTGCTTTTAGTTTTATAATGTAAATTTACATTTATTGGAAAGAAACCTGCCCGGGCAGGATCTCTTTTGTCATATGGTCATGATATAACAATCTATATTGATCAAGTGGATCTAAAAACCAGGTAATTTATAGAGGCCTACTGTAACAGACACTGCTGTCCTGGTGCCCAAATCAAGCCTTCATCTCTACAGATTGCAATTCCCCTAATGTTCTTCTCACTGGATTGAATAGTTAACGAATATGGTAATCACTTTTTTTTTTTACATAGCTGTCTAGGGGGGTAGGGGATAGGGGCTATGAGTTTGGCTTGGATTCAGGGCATGCTAGCAAGTTGGAATTTGACCAGGTAAAACTAAATGTCCTGCAGTGTTTGAAAGTCATATAGTGTCAGTCTATGGTAGTCTGGGATTAATATTATGCTTTTTACATACACAAACAAACGTTTTTTTCACAGTGTTTACAGATTATGACAACACAAACATGATTAGTGTCAGACAAGATCGGAGATCGGCAGATCGGGCCACAACCTAGTCTACCTCAAGCCCATGTATGAGCCTCTAGTCCAGCAGCAGTCTGTGACCACTTGGACTGTCAGGAGATGGACACAGGACGCTGATGAGGCTCTGCAGGACAGTTTTGAGACAACAGACTGGGAAGTTCTTTGTGAGCCACATTGGGGAGGACATTGGGGAGGACATTGGAATGGGGCAT
The DNA here is from genome assembly GCF_963989245.1 of Nansenia antarctica. Taxonomy (NCBI): domain Eukaryota; kingdom Metazoa; phylum Chordata; class Actinopteri; order Argentiniformes; family Microstomatidae; genus Nansenia; species Nansenia antarctica. The sequence goes on from NC_137688.1 coordinate 20,865,787, forward strand.
GGGGCATGGGGCAGCTGTGGCTCAGGAGGTGGAGCAGGGCGCCTAATGATTGTAAGGTCAGTGGCTCGATCCTCAGCTCCTCCTCCTCAACGTGTCAAGATGTCCTTGGGCAAGACACTGAACCCCAAATTGCTCCAAATGTGGCTTGGTAGCTTGCCGCTACTAGTGTGTGAATGTGTGTGTGAATAGGTGAATGAGAGGCCATTGTAAAGCCCTTTGGAATAAGGCATAGCTATATAAGTGCAGTCCATTTTATTTATTGATTTAATTTTACCTTTATTGAACCAGGCAGGCCAATAAAAACAAATCCTTATTGGCAGCCTGGCAAAAGACAAAAGCCTCTTGGGGGGGGGGGGGCTGAAAAGAAATCAGGTTACATGTTAAAAACAAAAGAACACACATGACAGACAGCGGCACACATCCAAGCATTTCCAGCACAGGTAAAAGAACATACAGACATCTCCAACACCTCTGCCACAGCATCAGTAAGCATCCATTTATCTCAGACTACATTAACTTTTGTGTGGAGAACCCTGTACCTAACTAGGAGGATGCAGTGTTTTCCCAACAACAAGCTTTGGATTGGATAACCTGACCTAAAGGCCCTCCTCAACGACAAGGAGAGAGCATTCAGGTCTGGTGACAAGGAGGAACTGAAGCGGGTGCAGAGGAAGCTCAAGGAGAAGCTGAAGGAGAGCAGGGACACCTACAGGTGGAAGATGGAGGATAGCCTGCAAGACAACACAAGGCCATCACCTTTTTTTAAATCAATGAAACAGGCGAATAGTTCACTTTTGTTTTTCTTTATTTGGTTGTCAATTAGGGTGCTGAGGATGCAAATATGGTCTGTTGTATGATACTTTGGGAAAAAGCCAATTTGGGATTTGCTGAGAGCATTGTTTTCAGTGAAGAAATGTAGGTGTCTGTGGTTGATGATCATACAGAGGATTTCCCAAGGTTGCTGTTGACACAGGTAGTTATTTGGGTCCATTTTGACTCTTACCTCCACTTTTGTGGAGCGGCGTTATCAGTCCTTGGTTCCAAATATCGGGGAAGATCCAGGAGCTATAGACAATGATGAAGAGTTTTAATATAGCCAATTGGAATTTGACATTTATTGAATTTGATCATTTCATTTAGGATGCCGTCAATACCACAGGCTTCTTGGTTTCAAGTGATTTTATTTTGTCCTGTACTTCTTTTAGTGTAATTGGGGAGTCTAGCGGGTTGTCTTTTATGATTGACTTTAAACTTTGTAGTTTATCTTATATGTGTTTTTGCTGTTTTTATGAATTCCTCAACAGCATGTAGCTGGTTTCTAACATGTTGGTCCCTTTTTTTCTTTACTGTATTTGTATACCCATTTAATGTTTCACCATAGTGAAGACGTGTTCTGGTTATCTGGGTCTCTATGCTTTTGGTTTGAAGGTTCCTTAATTTCTTTCTGAGGTTTTTTACATTCATTGTCAAACCATTTGACAATGTTGTTATTTTTGGAGGCTTTTCTATTTGAGGCCTTTAGGTTTGATAAAGAGGCTGAAAAGTCTAATAATATGAAGGCTTTATACTGCCCTGTTTACACCGTTACTGTTGAAGTGAACGTTTTTTTTCCAGCTAGCTGTTTCCGAATAGCTGTTGTTATCTAATAGCGTTTTTATCTATCTATCGATCTATCGAGCTAATAATGAATCAATCAAAATCTGACCAAAACCTAGTCTATAATCTCTTGTTTTGCTACCATTCCCTGCATCAGTTGTAGAAAAGCCTATGTCCAGCAGGTGTCGCTAAAATACTGTACATGTTTGTACATAATTTTCACCGAATAAAGTTATTTATCCTCAACCTCAATCTGGTGTTTGATTCTGCTGTTCAATGATCATTTCAATTTATCTTAATACACTTACAGCGGTATATCATAACGCAAACTAGATAACGTTGTTTAACTTACATTTGTGTAAACAACAGTGATTTTTTTTTCAACAAACCATCTCTAATTTTGAAAATGTTTTTGTTTAGTTTTTCGGCTCAAGCGATATTTTAACATTGGAATGTGCTGACCGAATGTGTTTGTGTCCCGTGAACACCGGAATAAAAGCATATCGACCCTCCAAATGTGGCACAGGACGGCACAGGTCTAACATCAGCTTTCCAAGCCCAATTGTAATGTCCCCTTTTTTGCGGGAAATGCCAAACTGATCGTAGAACAGTGTCTATAAGTGCTTTCTGCCAACAGGTGGGGGGAGTCAGGGTTGTAAGCGGGAACCAATCAGAGACGTCAGGGGCGTTTCTTCAGACCCCGGATTTTTTATTGCTGCTACGATGCGCTAAGTGTAGCGCCGACCTGTCCCGTTGTTCTGATGTTGGCATACAGCTCTAGCTTAATGAATAACCGTGGACCAAATGCGACACAGGACCTGATTATGCCGAGATAAATGCAACTGTCTGGCTTTCTATCAGATAATGGCATGCGATGGTTCGACTGACGATATTCCGGACAAAGTGATGCCCCGGCCACCTCCATGCACGTGTAACAAGAAGTGCACCAACAGCGGCAGCAGCAGTGGCAGTACGGTGTTCCTGGGGTTCTTTCTGTTGTCTCTCTCTCTGCATGTGATAACACTCGTCTGCTACCTGGACCTCCGCTCTGAAGTGAAACGGGAGATTTCCCATCAGAAAAGGGACGCAATGTTGTTGACCCTCGGTGGAACCGATCTGAACGACCCGACGTTCTCTCCCGGCTCCCAGTGGGGGGACACCGGCGGCCGCGCAGAAGGTCCCGAGGTAAACAATACAAAACAGCCAAGCACGGAAACCATAGCAACCAGGTTTTTTTTAGGCTTAATCTTATGTTATGCACATTTATTTAGTTTCTGTTCTAGACTCAGTAAATCCCATATTAGCACTGTCTGTCTTACAGGTTTTGAACCCAAAAGTGGCTAGTCATGGCAGTTATTATTGCTTTGAAATACAGTTTTAATATGTTGTAAAGTGACCTCTTGCACACTGACCATTCACACAGTGCCATGTGGATGATGCTCGTGACGTTTATCAGGGGAGGTCTCTGCTGAGGACATTAATACACCAGGCTGGCTTCTCATCACCTCACATTGGGCTGCTTTCATGGATGCAGATTAAGACTAGACTAATCCTAGACTAAAAATCATCCTCAATGGAGATTTTCCATGGCAAAACAAGTGTGCTCTAATCCTGAACTAGGCTTAAGCCTTGTCTGTGAAACTGGTCCATGAAGCCCGACAACGAAAGAGTTGGACACCTGTCATTTTTTGTCAAATATATAAACACCCCTTGGAATTAAGGCGAGATCTTAGAATCGGGTGACAAAGGGACCCAGTATGACCAGTATCATACTAGGTCAAAAACAAAACTGACCCTAAACATTCAACATTGGTTTGCTGGTCATACAATCTCATTGAGGAGGCAACACTAGAATAACTAGGGGAATGAAGTTCAATCTAGTCCCAACTCAAAAATCAATGGGTACGATAGTGGGTGACATGGATAGATAGATAGATAGATAGATAGATAGATAGATAGATAGATAGATAGATAGATAGATAGATATATCTTTATTTATGTGTCACTCCTCAACAAACAGGTATGGTATAAAGAACAGCAACAAAATGTGCATTAAAAAGTTGAGGACTACTCACATGGAGTTGTGAGTCACAATACAATTCATAGCAATACAAATTAAAAACGTACATTCAAGTACTATTACACTTGAACTATTACATAACAAATACCATTGGCATTACAATAAAATACAGTATGTAAAGGCAATGAAATATGTAAGAAAAAAAAAAGGAGGGGGCAGTTTATTGTGCGATGCTCATGAAGGCTACTCTTCTTTGTAGGATGAGGTGGCAGGCCTTGGCACATTCATTTATGCAGTGTTGTGGATGTAACATTAGAAGTGGTGGCAAATGTGTTGGCTAAAAGTCAGGATTCTGTCTACAAATCACAGATTATCGGCCGGTTTCACAGACAAGGTTTAAGACTATACCAGGATGATTTATAATTCTTGCAATGGAAAATCTCCATAGATTTTAGTCTAGGATTAGTCTTAATCTGCGTTCGTGAAACCAGCGCTGTCTGACAGGCTTCACACACAGTTTGCTTGATGCACAGAAAGAGGGGGTGAACATGACGTAGCAGGTGTAAAGAGCGTGCCAAATTGCCAGCAGGTTTAAAGCCAAAGGTTTAAAGCCAAATCTGTTCCCGTCACACTTTATTTGTGGCTTTTCTGCTCTCCAAGGGGGTGCTAGAATGTTCATTGAGAGTCTGAGACATTTATGAGCTGTTGTCAGTCACCTAATTCAGAAATGCAAGGAACCCCTAACTCCTAACTTTTGCACTGCCGTCATACTTCGTTTTCAAATAGTCACCTATTCCAAGTGATTTAGGCCTGAATATTGAATGCAATTCTTTGCATGTTGGCATTATCATGATTTCTACGCACCTTGTTCAGTCCGGGATTATAAATGTGTTTTTAGTTTCTTTAGTTAGTTTAGTTTTTTTTTAATCAATGTTAAGTGGCCATGGGCGCAAATGTAAGTGTGTTGAAATTAAGATCATATTTAGGCCTAGCCTATGTGAATACCCATAGCCCTTCAAAACAGAGTTCAATCTCCAGTTACATACCTTGTCCATAGCTCTGAATCATCAGGTAACTGATGTCCCTGTGCTTTGTGATCCTATTCTTTTGTGTACCTTCTTTACCTTTTTTGGTGGGGGGGGGGGGGGGGGGGGGTATTTTTCCAGTAAAACCCTCTGTGAAATGGGCCTGGTATTTAGGCTAGCCCAGATGGTGATGCTCCGTGAGGTGAAAAACTGTGGCCCAGCTGTAAATATTTAACAGGCCTGCGATGCTGTCCCATCCAGATGCCTGCGTTAAACAACCCTGATTACACATCCCACAGTTTACATAGTTGGAGAAACAGGAGCATGTGGCATTTGGATGGAGCGGCCACACTTGTTAGCTTTGAGACACTTTAGCTTTGAAGATTTAAAAGGCCGCTAATTAATAGCTTTTTTTTTTCTTCTAGCCATTTGCTAGAAATGAAAGGTTGTTCCGCTAGTTGGCACTTGGCATACATACCAACACGTTGACATCCTATGAAGATTTACAGTAACTCTGCGTGCCTTTGTAGGGAATGAAGGCAGTAAAGAGCTGAGGGGTATGAAGCACATGAGGAGAACCTAAACCAGAGGTGACCATGGAAGAGGATAAATACTTGATCCTTCCCACGTTCGAGTGTGTTTATCCATTGTCATGCATTTCTGACCACTGCCCAGTTTTGCTGTAGCCTATCAGAAGTTCTTAGGTTTTAGTTTTTCTTTTATGACATCGCTCAATCATGGGCTCTGAAAATTGGCTGTTGGAATCGTGTTTGGCTGTATCAACAGACGAAAGTGTAAAGCCATATGTCTGTGTGTGCACCCAGAATCCTTTGAGGGGTGAAAGCCCCCTATATGCCAACAGCTGGGGCCGCGATGTGGAGACACCTGCACACCAAATGAACAGCGAACGCTGTGGCTTGCAGGACCATCTGGAGGCCTGTGTGCCAACGAACCAGTCAAGCACATAGTTCTCCATCAGGCTGGAATTCCCATGCTTATGAGGTCAGAACTGGTTGGCGGCTGGTCAGGGATATGGACCTTAACTGTTTTCAGCTTGCCTGACACTGCCTAGGGTGTTCGACATGATACAGCTCATCCCTCTCTGTGGGGTTCCACATCTGAGTCGAGGTAGAGGAAAGACCCAAAACATAAAAGTTTCCGGTCTGACTTTCGATGGTTCCTCATTGGGTCTGCGGGCTTGCCTGCCTGAAACCAAAGTAAGGCGCATAGAAAGGTCATTGTACTTCTATGAGCTAGGCTATATCATGTAGCCCATGTCATTGTAATAGGGTTGGGGTTAGTCAGTTTCTTTGTGGCTACTTAATGATTTATAGTATTTAAATATAAGGGCAACAAGATACCACCATTGATGATTTATTGTCAAGCAATATCGTATTGACACATGCCAAAGACAGGCTATTGCTCAAGCGATGTCAGTCACACAAATTCCTTGCAGATGCCCAATAACAAGTCATATTTGTCTATTTTGCCATATGTCTTATGTCTGCACTTCACGCTATCATTTATCCTGACACTCCAAAGTCTTGCCTGAGAACGATCTTTTAGATTACGAGGCTCGACAAAGAGGAGCCTTTGGGTGGTCTTCTTGTGTAACTGGATTTCTGGATTTCTGTCTCTATCTGTCTCATCCTGGGAGCCCTCCAAAGATGTGTTCATATTCCCAAATGGTATGCCACAATGAAAGATGGAACTCTGATTATTGAGATGGAACTCTTAATCCTGAGGAGAGTACCAGTGGAGTGTTCCGCTCACGGAATGCTAGCTACAGGTCATAGGTCATATCCCGTAGTTCAAGTGAATGTAGGGGGGTAGTGGTGGTCTAGTCTAGTGGATAGTGAGTTGGACTTGTGATCGGAAGGTTGCGAGTTCAAATCCCGCCTGAAACCTCACCACTACTAGTGTGCCCTTGAGTAAGGCACTTAGCCTTCAGTTACTCCAGGGGGAATGTCCCTGTAATTCGTAATTGTAAATCGCTTTGGATTAAAAGCGTCTGCTAAATGGCAAAATTAATTAAAATTAATGTAGGTTGTCAAAGAACTGAGGGGCTGCAAAAAAAAGTCACATAAACGCATGCGGTTTGTCCCCGCAGTCACCCATGGGAAAAATAACCATCGTCTGATGTAGCTTCATCTGTCCTGTTTTCAGAGATGAGCTCAGGGAGTGAGCTACATGAGAACCTTTCTTCCTGTCCGTTTATTCAGTTACTCCTGCCACTTCTGAATAGGGCTGAAACCAGCGCCCGATGAATGGGGTATTGCTCTCAAATTAGCCACAATTCATGTCCTGCCTTTGTATGAAAAGGTGAATTACAGAGCAGCCGTGCCCAGGTGACTGTCTCAAACGGTGAGGACGCAGACAAAAGTGACTTGAGTTACAGGATGGGTTACAGCAGCCGTGGCCCAGACAATGGCCGAAGTTGTCCTCAAATGTGCGTGTTGGCTGGCAGCTGCTTGTAGCCCAAGTTGTCTTTGTGTAGACACACAAGAATAGAAAGAGGGCACTTGTAACATATGTCCCTACTTTCTTTCTTTTCCACCAAAGGTGTTTCTTTGTGTTACATATGAGGGTAATGTTAAAGGTATTTTGTTTGTTTGTTTGTTCATGTTATCCACTTTTGTGACCTTGGTCCACTTTTGTGTTTTGTTGTTTTGTGAATTGTGGTGTATGTTTTATACAGTGGTTACCGTCGCTAGCCTAATACCTCAATCTTTCAACAGGTGATGTTACCACATAGACATACTGATTCCCACGCCATAGAAGACAGCAGGAGCATCACTCAGCGGGGGAAAAGGAGTCCAAGTAAGCAAGCAGACTCTGGTATGTATGGGCATCAGCTCAACCGCCTTCGTACGACCAGGGGCGGCAGTGTTCTTGTTCAAACATTGTCCTTCCTCGGTTCTGATTCTCTGCAACGCCCTTTGTTGTGTAGGTTCTGGTCCTTCTGTTCCTCAAATGCTCCAGCTTTTGAGGAACAGCTCCACCCGAATGGAGTTTCCTCGGCTCAATTGTGCTGCCTGAATCTCCATTGAATGGGGATTTGATACACTGTGTAATGACAGCCTTATGGTGGCTTTAAAGCACTTAAATATTTACTGTTTCTCCTAACAGTTTGTTAATGGTTTTCTCACATTTTGTAGAATTGTGTTTTTACTGCTTATTTAACAAAGCAGCCCCACCACATAGGGCTAATGTTCCAGAGTTTATAGACTCAAGGATTTAACGGAGTGGGATTGATTATTACTTGGATGGCAAACAAGGAAAACAAGGGTTAGGGAGGATTTCACCAATTTGAAACAGACAGCATAGCTTGTGTTCGATTCTGCTGTCTCTACAATTATTTCGGAGTTCCTAAACTGATACCTGAGGAGTTTTGGGCCTGCTCAGTTGTAGAACTCATGGTAGAACTCTGTTACTGAACTCTGTTAATCCTTAAGCAATCAGAATATGTAGCCTAGGTATCCAAAGTAATAGTCATCCACATCCAGTCATTTTTAGCTAACTACCAGGTGGCAATACAGTCTACAATCAGCCATGAGATCTAGCCTAAGCCACGAAGGATTTCATTCATTTCACTGATTTATTGCAATCAATATCTTCAGCAGAACGCCACATGGTCAATATGCTTGAATTTGCGTTTGTAGTTTTGTTTTGAGTGTGCGCTATGCAAATAAAAGTGGCGTCTTTGAAGTTCCATGTCTGAGTGCAACAAGTGCAGCTTGATCACAAGACATTCCGACGTCTGTGGCGTGACACACAATACTCTCGGGAAGTTTAGTGATTGTGTTTAAATCAGAAGAAAAAAACTCACCTTTGAGTACTACATAAATCAGTAAAAATCCCTGAGCCTCTAAACACTAATCATTCCCAGGTCCCCTCTCCTCTCTGCTCTGAAAACACAGACAAAGGTTTTTGTAATCTCAGCCTCAGATCTGTGTGTGTGTATGTGTGTGCGCGCCTGTGTGTGTGTGCGCCTGTGTGTGTGTCTGCCTGTGTGTGCGCCTGTGTATGTGTGTGTGTGTGCGCGTGCGTGTGTGTGTGTGTGTGTGTGTGTGTGTGTGTGTGTGTGTCAGATGCTCGCAGTCCTAACGGGCACCAGATTCCAGATAGGGCTGCTCGTTAAGAGAAATCCATGCGGATGCATCCAGTCATTTAGCCAGAGGAGAATAACTGGCCACATGTCTGAGGGGGACTCAAACTGTGAGGTTTTAAGGTTAAATGGCCTTTGTAGTTGTAATGACATGGTAAACACAGGAATAGCGAGACGGCTGTTTGAAAGGGATTCCTCAGCTGTATGCACACGTGTGTGTGTGTCTGTGTGTGTCTGTGTGTGTGTGTGTATGTGTGGTTAGCTCGTCTTACAAGCAATGACCACGATACCGCACTAGCATGTATACACACACACACACACGCGCGCGCGCACTCTCTTGCATACAGACACAGACACACATGTGCATACACACAGACAAACATACACTTTCATCTACATTCCCCATCTGGGCCTAATTCAAAAGAAAGGATTTTGGCAGGATAAAGTATCTCTCTAATGATCTTCTCCAGTTCCACTGCCTGTGAATGCTTAAGGCACTTGTTCATACAGAGGAGGTGAAACCACACTTACAAATTGCTACACTGGAAGATACTGCAGACTGACGTACCTTCACTGATCACCTAGTTTTCTGTCCATTTTGATTTGTTACATTATCGTATTCAATGAGCCTCCACTAAATTAGATAGTAGACCCTATTATGAAATGCTCGCCAAGATTGCTTCAGTCTTAATCACACTTTGTTTTTGTTTCTTTCAGCATCAACTGGAAGAAGGAAAGAAAGAAAAAAAGGTGATATCATTTGTACAACTAATTCCTTTTCATGTATTACCACTCGGACTCCCCGGCATCAATTTGATTTACGACTCTTAAGTCAAGATCTTTCCAAAGAACATATTTCTACCCTTTGCACTCTCATAGTCCAAAAAACGGATGATGAGGAAGGCGCGGCTCTCCAAATTGTTTTAGGAAAGTCAAAACATTTTCATTTTTATGTGGCCATATTCCCTGACATGTTTTGGCTTTGTTGTCCAAGTCCTCATCAGACCATGGCACATTTCTATGTTTTTCATCCTCTAGGGCACGCTAAGGAAAGATGTAGGCCTACAGCCGAGATGTCTGTCCCTGTTTTTCCCCCAGCTGAAAATCCAATGAGAAAAGATGATCACTTCAGAGTCCCTTTCCTATTTTGAGTGCCAACCATCTTGGTCATGTTTTCCCTCTCCAGGTAGGAAGAGGTCTCCCGGCACGCAGGGCCCCGCAGGCCCCCCCGGTGCTCCGGGGCCTCAGGGGCCTCCGGGTATTCCTGGGATCCCCGGCATTCCTGGGAGCAATGCTGTGGGCCCAGCCGGACCCCCTGGGCCCACCGGCCCGCAAGGAACTCCCGGCCTGCAAGGACCAGCAGGTATACCACTCGGCTCATCAAGCCAGCACGCGTTAACATGGCTTTTAAAAATCTCCTGGCCACACTACTACTACCTCTCCAGAGATACTGTGTGATTTAACGAAAGTAGATGGGACCGATGGTGTAATGTGTACCTGGCTTCTTAGTCTAAAAAGCCTTCAGAACCCATGGGAGATTTGCATGAGAGTTTTAAGTTATACGGACGGATTTCACTGTTGAGGATTCGGCCCTGTGCTGGGAACACACTACAGTACATTGTTTCCAAAAGATCCCATCGTCGAACTCTCCTTCACACCGCAGTTGAGAACAGGTGGTTTAAGTTGTTGGACATGAGGCTCTCACATTTAGCAATGTTGCAACATAATGTCAAACATTGTGTGGGATGGCTGTGATGCATCTCTAAACTATGCCATTGTCTGCTTTGTTTGGGTTTTCATGTCTCCTTTGTTCTTCAGCTTTGTAGCCGGCCAGGACTTGATCATATGTGTCTCTTGCTCTCTTTCAGGAGTTGTGGATAAAACCAAAAGAAGAGTAGAATTCCAGGTACACGACATCACAGCTCAGAACAGGGTTACCCACATACATAAAGCAGTTCTTGTACAAACAACATTCACGGTTGGAGGTGTAATGGGATCCAAAAACATTAATTGTAGATACTGTGTACCCCTCTGTGTGTTTTTCAGCCTGCTGTGGTACATTTGCAAGGACAGGAAACAACAATTCAAGTGAGGGAAGGTAAGTGTTGCCTCTTTACTTGGCACGCTGAACAGACAGGCAACCTGTTCAGGGTTAATGATTAGAGGTCTGCAAGCCCGACGGGGCCCGATGCCATGAACAGATTGGGGCCGGGCTCGGGACGATTTTATTTGGTATAGATAGAGTTCGGGCTGGGCTCTTTGAAGCAGACACACGTAGCGTTTCCGACGTAAAAATCAATAATGTAAAAAATCAATAGGCTTCTGGCCCGGGTACGGCTCGGTAAATGCTTAGCTCGTCGGGTAGGGTAGGGCCGGGCCTGAATGCCACAGGCTTGGGCCGAGATTTGGCCCGTTACAATGGCTCTGCCGTTGTTCTATCCGATGCATGGCTAGCCTCACTAGCCAGGCTTATTATAGCCGACATACAGAGCTATAGACCTTGGGTGTCACTGTCATTGTGTGGACTTACTGGCCTTTCTGTCATGTTGTAGATCTGTCGGAGGGCGTCTTGAGGAACTGGAAAATGGTGTCCATCCACCACCGGGTGTTTAGGATGCACTCCCGCTCTGGGGAGCTGGAGGTCCTGGTGGACGGCATCTACTTCATCTATAGTCAGGTAGAAGTGAGTATGGTCCCTGACCTAACTCTGTTATACTCTAGTCCCTGACCTAACTCTGTTATACTCTAGTCCCTGACCTAACTCTGTTATACTCTAGTCCCTGACCTAACTCTGTTATACTCTAGTCCCTGACCTAACTCTGTTATACTCTAGTCCCTGACCTAACTCTGTTATACTCTAGTCCCTGACCTAACTCTGTTATACTCTAGTCCCTGACCTAACTCTGTTATACTCTAGTCCCTGACCTAACTCTGTTAAACTCTAGTCCCTGACCTAACTCTGTTAAACTCTAGTCCCTGACCTAACTCTGTTAAACTCTGGTCCCTGACCTAACTCTGTTAAACTCTAGTCCCTGACCTAACTCTGTTAAACTCTAGTCCCTGACCTAACTCTGTTATACTCTAGTCCCTGACCTAACTCTGTTAAACTCTAGTCCCTGACCTAACTATGTTATACTCTAGTCCCTGACCTAACTCTGTTATACTCTAGTCCCTGACCTAACTCTGTTATACTCTAGTCCCTGACCTAACTCTTATACTCTAGTCCCTGACCTAACTCTGTTATACTCTAGTCTATGACCTAACTTTGCTAAACTCTAGTCCCTGACCTAACTCTTATACTCAAGTCCCTGACCTAACTCTGTTATACTCTAGTCCCTGACCTAACTCTGTTATACTCTAGTCCCTGACCTAACTCTTATACTCTAGTCCCTGACCTAACTCTGTTAAACTCTAGTCCCTGACCTAACTCTCTTATACTCAAGTCCCTGACCTAACTCTGTTATACTCTAGTCCCTGACCTAACTCTGTTATACTCTAGTCCCTGACCTAACTGTTATACTCTAGTCCTAACTCTGTTATACTCTAGTCCCTGACCTAACTCTGTTATACTCTAGTCCCTGACCTAACTCTGTTATACTCTAGTCCCTGACCTAACTCTGTTATACTCTAGTCCCTGACCTAACTCTGTTATACTCTAGTCCCTGACCTAACTCTGTTATACTCTAGTCCCTGACCTAACTCTGTTAAACTCTAGTCCCTGACCTAACTCTGTTAAACTCTAGTCCCTGACCTAACTCTGTTAAACTCTAGTCCCTGACCTAACTCTGTTAAACTCTAGTCCCTGACCTAACTCTGTTAAACTCTAGTCCCTGACCTAACTCTGTTATACTCTAGTCCCTGACCTAACTCTGTTAAACTCTAGTCCCTGACCTAACTATGTTATACTCTAGTCCCTGACCTAACTCTGTTATACTCTAGTCCCTGACCTAACTCTGTTATACTCTAGTCCCTGACCTAACTCTTATACTCTAGTCCCTGACCTAACTCTGTTATACTCTAGTCTATGACCTAACTTTGCTAAACTCTAGTCCCTGACCTAACTCTTATACTCAAGTCCCTGACCTAACTCTGTTATACTCTAGTCCCTGACCTAACTCTGTTATACTCTAGTCCCTGACCTAACTCTTATACTCTAGTCCCTGACCTAACTCTGTTAAACTCTAGTCCCTGACCTAACTCTCTTATACTCAAGTCCCTGACCTAACTCTGTTATACTCTAGTCCCTGACCTAACTCTGTTATACTCTAGTCCCTGACCTAACTGTTATACTCTAGTCCTAACTCTGTTATACTCTAGTCCCTGACCTAACTCTGTTATACTCTAGTCCCTGACCTAACTCTGTTAAACTCGAGTCCCTGACCTAACTATGTTATACTCTAGTCCCTGACCTAACTCTGTTATACTCTAGTCCCTGACCTAACTCTGTTATACTCTAGTCCCTGACCTAACTCTTATACTCTAGTCCCTGACCTAACTCTGTTATACTCTAGTCCCTGACCTAACTCTTATACTCTAGTCCCTGACTCTGTTATACTCTAGTCCCTGACCTAACTTTGCTAAACTCTAGTCCCTGACCTAACTCTTATACTCAAGTCCCTGACCTAACTCTGTTATACTCTAGTCCCTGACCTAACTCTTATACTCTAGTCCCTGACCTAACTCTTATACTCTAGTCCCTGACCTAACTCTGTTAAACTCTAGTCCCTGACCTAACTCTGTTAAACTCTAGTCCCTGACCTAACTCTGTTATACTCTAGTCCCTGACCTAACTCTGTTAAACTCTAGTCCCTGACCTAACTCTGTTATACTCTAGTCCCTGACCTAACTCTGTTATACTCTAGTCCCTGACCTAACTCTGTTATACTCTAGTCCCTGACCTAACTCTTATACTCTAGTCCCTGACCTAACTCTGTTATACTCTAGTCTATGACCTAACTTTGCTAAACTCTAGTCCCTGACCTAACTCTTATACTCAAGTCCCTGACCTAACTCTGTTATACTCTAGTCCCTGACCTAACTCTGTTATACTCTAGTCCCTGACCTAACTCTTATACTCTAGTCCCTGACCTAACTCTGTTAAACTCTAGTCCCTGACCTAACTCTCTTATACTCAAGTCCCTGACCTAACTCTGTTATACTCTAGTCCCTGACCTAACTCTGTTATACTCTAGTCCCTGACCTAACTGTTATACTCTAGTCCTAACTCTGTCATACTCTAGTCCCTGACCTAACTCTGTTAAACTCGAGTCCCTGACCTAACTATGTTATACTCTAGTCCCTGACCTAACTCTGTTATACTCTAGTCCCTGACCTAACTCTGTTATACTCTAGTCCCTGACCTAACTCTTATACTCTAGTCCCTGACCTAACTCTTATACTCTAGTCCCTGACCTAACTCTGTTAAACTCTAGTCCCTGACCTAACTCTGTTATACTCTAGTCCCTGACCTAACTCTGTTATACTCTAGTCCCTGACCTAACTCTGTTAAACTCTAGTCCCTGACCTAACTCTGTTATACTCTAGTCCCTGACCTAACTCTGTTATACTCTAGTCCCTGACCTAACTCTTATACTCTAGTCCCTGACCTAACCCTGTTATACTCTAGTCCCTGACCTAACTCTGTTATACTCTAGTCCCTGACCTAACTCTGTTATACTCTAGTCCCTGACCTAACTCTTATACTCTAGTCCCTGACCTAACCCTGTTATACTCTAGTCCCTGACCTAACTCTGTTAAACTCTAGTCCCTGACCTAACTCTGTTATACTCTAGTCCCTGACCTAACTCTGTTATACTCTAGTCCCTGACCTAACTCTGTTATACTCTAGTCCCTGACCTAACTCTTATACTCTAGTCCCTGACCTAACTCTCTTATACTCTAGTCCCTGACCTAACTCTGTTATACTCTAGTCCCTGACCTAACTCTTATACTCAAGTCCCTGACCTAACCCTGTTATACTCTAGTCCCTGACCTAACTCTTATACTCTAGTCCCTGACCTAACTTTGCTAAACTCTAGTCCCTGACCTAACTCTTATACTCAAGTCCCTGACCTAACCCTGTTATACTCTAGTCCCTGACCTAACTCTTATACTCTAGTCCCTGACCTAACTCTGTTATACTCTAGTCCCTGACCTAACTCTGTTAAACTCTAGTCCCTGACCTAACTCTGTTATACTCTAGTCCCTGACCTAACTCTGTTATACTCTAGTCCCTGACCTAACTCTTATACTCTAGTCCCTGACCTAACTCTGTTAAACTCTAGTCCCTGACCTAACTCTGTTATACTCTAGTCCCTGACCTAACTCTGTTAAACTCTAGTCCCTGACCTAACTCTGTTAAACTCTAGTCCCTGACCTAACTCTGTTATACTCTAGTCCCTGACCTAACTTTGTTATACTCTAGTCCCTGACCTAACTCTGTTATACTCTAGTCCCTGACCTAACTCTGTTAAACTCTAGTCCCTGACCTAACTCTGTTATACTCTAGTCCCTGACCTAACTCTTATACTCTAGTCCCTGACCTAACTCTTATACTCTAGTCCCTGACCTAACTCTGTTAAACTCTAGTCCCTGACCTAACTCTGTTATACTCTAGTCCCTGACCTAACTCTGTTATACTCTAGTCCCTGACCTAACTCTGTTATACTCTAGTCCCTGACCTAACTCTGTTATACTCTAGTCCCTGACCTAACTCTGTTATACTCTAGTCCCTGACCTAACTCTGTTATACTCTAGTCCCTGACCTAACTCTTATACTCTAGTCCCTGACCTAACTCTGTTAAACTCTAGTCCCTGACCTAACTCTGTTATACTCTAGTCCCTGACTTAACTCTGTTATACTCTAGTCCCTGACCTAACTCTGTTAAACTCTAGTCCCTGACCGTACTCTGTTATACTCTAGTCCCTGACCTAACTCTGTTATACTCTAGTCCCTGACCTAACTCTTATACTCTAGTCCCTGACCTAACTCTGTTAAACTCTAGTCCCTGACCTAACTCTGTTAAACTCTAGTCCCTGACCTAACTCTGTTATACTCTAGTCCCTGACCTAACTCTGTTAAACTCTAGTCCCTGACCTAACTCTGTTATACTCTAGTCCCTGACCGTACTCTGTTAAACTCTAGTCCCTGACCTAACTCTGTTAAACTCTAGTCCCTGACTTAACTCTGTTAAACTCTAGTCCCTGACCTAACTCTGTTATACTCTAGTCCCTGACCTAACTCTGTTATAGTCTCGTCCCTGACCTAACTCGGTTATACTCTAGTCCCTGACCTAACTCTGTTAAACTCTAGTCCCTGACCTAACTCTATTATACTCTAGTCCCTGACCTAACTCTGTTATACTCTAGTCCCTGACCTAACTCTGTTATACTCTAGTCCCTGACCTAACTCTCTTATACTCTAGTCCCTGACCTAACTCTGTTATACTCTAGTCCCTGACCTAACTCTGTTAAACTCTAGTCCCTGACCTAACTCTGTTATACTCTAGTCCCTGACCTAACCCTGTTATACTCTAGTCCCTGACCTAACCCTGTTATACTCTAGTCCCTGACCTAACTCTGTTAAACTCTAGTCCCTGACCTAACTCTGTTAAACTCTAGTCCCTGACCTAACTCTGTTAAACTCTAGTCCCTGACCTAACTCTGTTAAACTCTAGTCCCTGACCTAACTCTGTTAAACTCTAGTCCCTGACCTAACTCTGTTATACTCTAGTCCCTGACCTAACTCTGTTAAACTCTAGTCCCTGACCTAACTCTGTTAAACTCTAGTCCCTGACCTAACTCTGTTAAACTCTAGTCCCTGACCTAACTCTGTTAAACTCTAGTCCCTGACCTAACTCTGTTAAACTCTAGTCCCTGACCTAGCTCTGTTAAACTCTAGTCCCTGACCTAACTCTGTTATACTCTAGTCCCTGACCTAACTCTGTTATACTCTAGTCCCTGACCTAACTCTGTTATACTCTAGTCCCTGACCTAACTCTGTTAAACTCTAGTCCCTGACCTAACTCTGTTAAACTCTAGTCCCTGACCTAACTCTGTTAAACTCTAGTCCCTGACCTAACTCTGTTAAACTCTAGTCCCTGACCTAACTCTGTTAAACTCTAGTCCCTGACCTAACTCTGTTAAACTCTAGTCCCTGACCTAACTCTGTTAAACTCTAGTCCCTGACCTAACTCTGTTAAACTCTAGTCCCTGACCTAACTCTGTTATACTCTAGTCCCTGACCTAACTCTGTTATACTCTAGTCCCTGACCGTACTCTGTTATACTCTAGTCCCTGACCTAACTCTGTTAAACTCTAGTCCCTGACCTAACTCTGTTTTACTCTAGTCCCTGACCTAACTCTGTTATACTCTAGTCCCTGACCTAACTCTGTTAAACTATAGTCCCTGACCTAACTCTGTTATACTCTAGTCCCTGACCTAACTCTGTTATACTCTAGTCCCTGACCTAACTCTGTTATACTCTAGTCCCTGACCTAACTCTGTTATACTCTAGTCCCTAACCTAACCCTGTTATACTCTAGTCCCTGACCTAACTCTGTTATACTCTAGTCCCTGACCTAACTCTGTTAAACTCTAGTCCCTGACCGTACTCTGTTATACTCTAGTCCCTGACCTAACTCTGTTATACTCTAGTCCCTGACCTAACCCTGTTATACTCTAGTCCCTGACCTAACCCTGTTATACTCTAGTCCCTGACCTAACCCTGTTATACTCTAGTCCCTGACCTAACCCTGTTATACTCTAGTCCCTGACCTAACTCTGTTAAACTCTAGTCCCTGACCTAACTCTGTTAAACTCTAGTCCCTGACCTAACTCTGTTATACTCTAGTCCCTGACCTAACTCTCTTATACTCTAGTCCCTGACCTAACTCTTATACTCTAGTCCCTGACCTTACTCTGTTATACTCTAGTCCCTGACCTAACTCTGTTATACTCTAGTCACTGACCTAACTCTGTTATACTCTAGTCCCTGACCTAACTATGTTATACTCTAGTCCCTGACCTAACTCTGTTATACTCTAGTCCCTGACCTTACTCATAATTCTAAAGCGCCTGACCTTAGAAGCTCTAGTTCTGTTTGACATATTCACTACAAAGCCCTGCATGTTTTGCCAAGTCGTAAACCATTGTAACGATGTTTGAGAAACAAGCTCTTTTCCACCCTGTCCCTTTTCCCTTTTCTCTCTTACTCACATGTGAGAGCTTTTCAACTTTTCATGTCAACCATGAAAAAAATGTATGTATCTAACTGCTGCTCTTGTTCTCCCTTCTGAACAGGTGTACTACCTCAACTTCACAGACATTGCCAGCTATGAGGTGATGGTGGACTCCAGTCCGTTCCTGCGGTGCACTTGTAGCATCGAGACAGGCCAGCGCAAGTTCAACACCTGCTACACAGCGGGAGTGAGCCTACTGCGTGCGGGCCAGAGGATCTTCATACGCATGGTGTATGAGGACACGCTCATCAGCATGACAAACCACACCACGTTCCTGGGTAGTGTGAGACTGGGAGAGGCTCCACCTTCTGGCCACCACTGAGTACTACCACACCACCAACCTGGCCCTCAGTGCACGTAGGAGGTGTCAATAGGCCAAGATTTAGGATCAGCTTACCCACCCCATGTACTTAACACGCCATAAGATGTGATGCAAAAAACTGACCTGAGATCAGTGTCTGACCCTTATCCCGCCCCTGGGCCCCACAACAATGGATGTGTCTCAGGGCCCTGTTTGAAATATAGAAGATAGAATAGAAGAAAAGACGTCCTTCCCCCAATACGTCAATATGTTAGGAAATGTTATGGATCTGAACAAGGTCTCTACTATAAATGCTTTTACCTGTCCAGTCAGATCAGTCTAGACTTCATGGCCTTTTTGACTTCACATGTCGTTCACCTGCTCGGAGCTACTAAGACCGGACTAACGGGAGAGAGTAACATGGAGGAGGCAGGTCGGTGGCTTGCGCTCATCTCTCCTGACGTCCCAGATCTGTGGTCATGAGAGAAATGGTGACAATAGATGAAGGCTGTTTGAGTCTGTTGACACGTCTTTTTATGTCAATGTTGGACATATTAGGTCAATACAAAATGGGTCTAAATCTCCTGTTCTTGGCATTAAAATGTCATATCTATGCATAGCATTGTTCATCTACTCTGGAACATAAACACCTCTTTTATAACCTGGAAGGACACTGCGCTGACATACTGTTTATACCTATGTATTTGCACACATTTGCACTACAGCACCCCTGCAGAATAACAAAGTACTATTTTTTGTTACAATGCTGATGTTATTATTCACAGTTCTTAGTTACCGTGTGAATGGATTCTCATTGAAAAATGATATTCATGTTTATAAATCACTGTACTGTACATATGTATATAAAATGGGATATACTTTTTGTACAGGGATTTTTGATTGATGAAATAAAGTTGTTTTTCTGTCTAAAAGCATTAGTCTTCTGTTGGCATGTTTTTTTTTCGACCTGTGGTATTGATTTAAAAGGTTATAAGTCCTCCTTTTATATCTGACTACATTGGCACAGTCTCACAGAGACTGGCGGGAACAAATTATGTTCTTTTGAATGAAGCCATTGTCCGTATTCAAATTGATCGCGTGCTGCTGTGAGTAGTTATGTGAGGGAGGTTTCACAATGTTATGTAAAATCATCCGCAATCTTATAACACAATCTAAATGAGTTCCATCTTCAAAATGAGCTGCAGCCCAGAGAGCTGGGGACTGTGTCAAAGATAGTTCCTCATTTACAAACTAATTTTGAAACTGAACATATCCGAGTTCCTGGGTAACTGAAGTGTGACTCCACCCTGCGCATTCAGAACGGCAAGCCTTACAATGCTGACCAGTGTTGTATTATTGGCATCAGCATTGGCTGTATGTCTCAGCTTTTTCCTGGTATATAAAGTCAGTCTCCTAAAGGATGATATAAAGAAACTTAAAGGAGACTTTTTCCTCCAGTTAAACCAGCCATATTCACAGCAATACAATGATGGGGTGTTTACTGGGCCCTGCAAAGCATGGAAGGTATGTAAGTGGTTATGCTGTTTAACATTTACATCATTGTCTTGAGCTCTTAGCATGGTACTGTATCATAATGAGAGCCAATTTGTTTTGACTACACTGTTTTCATTCAGGAACCACGGCCAATTACACCAAACTTGCGGCACATGCAAACGAAGGGTTCACTGAACTCCTCCTTTCAAAGAATGAAACGAGAACAGGAAAGCTGTAGAAGTGGGTATGAGTTAAAGAAAATAGTGAGGGGTACATTCAAAACAAAATGTAAAATTGGGCAGCATGTGTCAAATCCTCAGAAATGTTTCATAAGCTTGTATTGTATGTTGTTGTTTTTATCATTAGCTCAACCGTCATTTCTGCAACTATCAGCCAACCCTGCAGAACAGCCATTTGGAAGAGGTACTACTTCACTCATTTGACTATGACTTCTGATTGTAACTTTCATAATCCATTAGTTATTGTTTTTTCCCCCAAGGTAATGTGACCATCATTCCTTGGACCATTGCTTTATGCCAAGGGGAGGCCATCTCATCAAAAGGAAACAAAATCATTGTCCACCAGGATGGCTATTACGTAGTTTTTGGCCAGGTACCGTCTACCATACAAGTGATCTTTTCTTGAACAACAATACACCTAATGTTTAGTTTTTGCTACAAATATTGTCGATGATACATATTACTGTATATATTTCAACAATTCCCAGGTTTGGTTCAAAAGCCCGGGCACCATTATGGGATATATAGTCAGAAGTAAGGGGTCCAGTATGTCAGGGACAAAGCAAAGACCCACAGAACTCCTTCGCTGCCTGCAGGAGATGCCCCAGAATAACAGTGCCAACACCTGCTACGCTGCAGGTGAGCCCCCAATAAGCTACACTTCTTACACTGCGTAGTGTAATTATGCTAGAATAATTGCCCTTCACCTGCATATGCTGCTGTTTATCCCAAGTGTGTTCCCAATTTCCAACAAGGCATAAATATGTTCTACCTAAGTCTACCTACTCTACCTACGTTGACTATACTCAATAGCTTTAATTACAGAACTGTAAGAATGTTTGGTTTGTTATATCTCCTTGCTGCTGTGTTTGACTGATATCCATATCTCTCTTGTTAAAGGCCTAGTGAATCTGGACCAGCAGGATGAGTTAGAGCTGGTGATTCCACATCGACCCCAGGCTCAGATCTCTATGCATGCAGACTCCACATTTTTTGGTATAATACAGCTGAATTGATGCAATGAGGAGAAGGGGAAGACCCTATTGTTCAATGTTGATTCAGCCTGAAGCAAACATAGATGTCAATTGTCATGTCCAATCTGTTTGATTGTTACTGGATTTATTACTGTATATTACATGTTATTTATCTGTATTGTAAATATCTTACACAGGAATGCTGTCAATATGAGCTGTCTCATCTTGTATAGGATTTTTTCCCCTGTCTGAAACTGTCAGTGAATGGGAGTAAAATGTTCTTTACATCCAAAAGACAAGCATGTTTATCAGCAGGATGTGGGAGGCTGATGCCCTGTGGACTCTGTTCACTGGGGGACACTGATAGTGACAGCAGGAAAGACATTTCTATTGGTGAATGTCATCCAATTGTAAGATAAGGCATTGTGGCTAACTGAAATATTGTAACAACGGACCCAGGCATAATAATAGCACCCAATGTTCTCATTTAAGAGTGGCTGAATAACCCTTAGAAATTATAACAGCTTCCCAACTTCTGTAATGTGCCATTCATCCTTCCATACTTTCCTTCAACTTTGAGTGTATACTGTTAGTAATGTTCTTATCTGTAACATGAAATAATGAATCACTTGTCACTATTGTGTGCAGGTACTATGCACGTCCTTGTCTCCCTGTTTTTGTTTGTTTGCTGTGCCACATTCTTTCATCACATGCTATTTCCGTGTGTCTGTTTATACCTTTCTAAGGGCTTCCCCTGCCTACACACTGTGTTTATTTGTTCTTCCTTTCTATTCTAGAAAGGCTTCCGCTTTCCCAGGTCTATAGCAGGAACAAACAAGGGATACATTTACCTAGCTTGGAGGAGATGTATTTTCCAGTTGACATAATATCCCTGAATCTAACATGACACATGGTAATTCTAATGATAATACATTTCAGATTCTGCATATTTGAAATAACTCATTCCCATATGTATTTTGGTTATCGTTTTATTGAATTTCCTGTCTTTATCTTGTAAAAGGTCATTTTATAGCTACAATAAAAATATGAGCATATGAAAGGGTCAATCTGGGAATCTGAGATTCAAACAATTACAAAGCGGGCTCCCTGCCACATTTCTTGGTAAACAGACGGATGGGCCTGGGGAAATATAACTACTCTCAAGGTCATAGAAGGAGCTATGGCTGCGAGGACTGACCATCCATGAGATCAGAATTATTGTTTTAATTGTTTTTAATGTGTTGAAGCTATAGTGTTTGTTTGCAATTACATTGTTTATAAACAATGGAGTAAAACAAGCGTATACAGTAGTTTGCATCATAATGGGTAAGACAGTTGAACGAAGCTCATGAAGTATTTATAAGTGATTCTTCAACAGTCAAAGACTATACTGTATACCATGAATTTAAAAGTCCAAAAATGGATGTACCTATCCCAGATTGCCCCTTCAAAGCAACACGATTAAATGTTCCTGCTCTGCGCTCTTTAAGATATTTATCTATTTATTGAAATGGCTTGTCATGACTAATGTGTTTGCTGAGTGAATAAAGAGTCAACAAAGCGTATCTGGTGTCCACAGGCTTTTTTCCTCTCCTCTTTTTTTTTTTTATGAAAGCCAGATATAAATGGATGTGCATGCATGTGAGCTGTGATGCAGAGTCATGTAGCGTTGTCACATCAACAGCAGGAGAATGATCGGACAGACATTCATCAACTCACTCCTACTCCTGTGGTCATCCAGCAGCCTCTACACTGTCACTGGAATGCAATATCAGGACCAAAAGGTAGGATCGCATGAGAAAATAATGTCATTTCGAACAATAAAGTACTGCTAAAGATATGAAGATCATCACCTTTGATATGTATATTGTAGAAAGGTCAGGTGTGTGTATTGGCTGATATAATGGTGCATGCACAGTAGACATAAAAAGAAACAACTGCCATGTTTGTTTTTCATATATTAACATTCTATACAGTATGTGCATATGTTAATACACTGTATTATTTATTTAATTTTAATATTTATTTTGCTCATATTCCCACACGTTTTTCTCATTTCAAATTGTATCATTTCAAGGAGCAATCATGGTGTAACCAGAACCTCTCGTCTGTTCCAGTGGGACTGGACCCGAGGTTAAAAGGACTTAATTTGTCCAATAATTTCATCAGACATGTAAACACGCTGGGTCTGCCATACCTGCAGAGGCTGGACCTGAGCTACAACCAGCTGGATCTCATCTCTGAAGGGGCTTTCAAAAACATGGCCCAACTTCAAGAATTGAATCTGGCAAGAAACACATTGAACAACAACGTTGATAGTAACAGTAGAGCCCTCCAGTCCCTCCACGGCCTGAAGAGTTTGGACATGTCCCTGAACGGCTTGAATGATGATGCAGTGGGACTCTACCTTCGCATCAAATCCTCTCTTGAACATCTTGAACTTACAGGCAACGGTCTGACTAAACTTACATCAAAGCTGTTCACAGGGACCGACAGCTTGAGAACCATTCACATCGAGAACAATCTGATAACAGATATAGAACAGGGGACATTTGAACCCTTGAAAAAACTTGAAACATTGAACTTGGCCAGAAATAATCTAGTCTATATTTGTGATTTTAAACTTCATCAAGTGAAAGTTTTGAATTTGAGCCGAAATTCGATAGAGTTCTTTGTCACCCATGAGGATGGAAAGTTGTACAAGCTTGAAATCTTAGATCTGAGCTACAATAATCTGCTTTATTTCCCAATGGTTCCTAAGACCAACAGTTTGAAATACTTCCACTTACAAAACAACATGTTAGGTGCCTTAAATACAGACCCTGACACCATGATAGCAGAGGCCAACTCTCTATACAAAGACATAACAAGTGAGGAGGATAATGCGATAGAAAATAATAACATATACTCAAACTGGAGGCTGATGCCATTGGTCTATATGGATTTGAGTAGTAATCACTTCAGGTCATTCCCATTGGAAACATTGAGCGATCTGACATCCTTAGAAACCCTGAATTTCAGTAAAAACTGCCTGCTGGATATCAGCTATAATGCCACAAAGGAGGGTCAAATCCATCCCCAACCTTTATTTCTCTCACTCCGCTTCTTTAACCTGCAAAACAATGACATTCAACATTTGTCCCCTGTCTTTCTTAAGGCCCTTCCGAAAATAGAGACATTAAACCTCCAGGATAATTCGGTGAGGCCTTGTGCTATCCTGGATCCTCAAATGGGGCCATCTGAAACAGTTCAACAAAATATAAGTCCGAACACCCCCTGTGTTTCCTTCAGGCAAATAAAGACCCTGAGACATCTAGACCTCCAAGAAAATGGCATAACAATGCTGCATGCTAACACATTTGAGCAAACCCCTTTAGTCTATCTTAACTTGGCAGGAAATGTAGATATGGTCATGGAAACAGGTGCTCTAGAGGGCTTGCAAACCAGTCTACAGTCACTGAGCATCAGTGGCAATAACATGACTAACTCAGACTTGTCCTTGCTTTGTTTGACTGCATTGAATCAATTGAATGTGTCCAATAACAATCTGAATGTCCTCCATGACTTCATCAGCTGTTCTTCTTTGAGGGATCTTGATATTAGAAATAATGGTTTTGTGTCTTTAGATGATTATTTGCTTGATCATTTGTCTGTAGATCTTGATGTCTTGTACATCAGTGGCAACTCTTTCAACTGCTGTAACACCAGCTGGCTGAAGATCCTTAAGGAAGCTAGTAAAGTTCCAGACCTTAAGAGAGCTGAGTGTACCACGAGTGTCAACGGTGGTACTCTTTTGACAGACTTTTTGCAAAACCCTTCAATGCACTGTTTATTTGATCTTAATGCAAAGACAACAGAACTGAGCCTTGGGCAAGTAGTAATTATCATTCTGTTTATGATTACAGTATCGATAACATTAATTGTATTTGTGAGGAGCATTGTAATATGTTGCAAAGGATCCTCTTTTATAGTGTGAAGAGCTCTGTTACACATGTACAATGATGGTATCGTGTTACTTATGGGTGCAAAGCTATTCAATATATATGTAGTGTATGCATTCATCAAATCACAGAAATAATACAATAATAAAAGTGTTCGTTGATACACACGAGTCACCATAGTTCCACAGTTTTTTTTCATGTAACATGGTATGTCTTGCCACTAGCAAATAAAAAGTATAGCTTATATCAAATATGTGTGTCATATTGTTGATGAATACCCCAGCACTGGTCACCACAACTGAGTGTGTGACACCTGGGTTCTGGCGCAGAATCACAGTTTTTTTTCTGAGTGGGGCAGTCCCACTCTTATTTTTCATTTTATACACAGACACAGTGAAGACAGACAAGAAAGTAAGGTGAAGAAGGGAGAGAGGGCATGTCAGCAGGGCAGGGCATGGGCCAGATTCTAACCCATGCCGGTCATATGCATGGTCATATTATGTGTGCACTGTAGACTGCGGTGCTAGACCACTGGACCACCCCAGGCCGTACTTGTGTTCTTTCATCCCAATGGCGGATCCAGGGGGTCCGGACCCTCCCTTTTTTGGGCAGAAAAAAGAAACTGAGCAACTGAACATTCAGAGAAATAGACGTAGATATAAGCTTCCCTAACTCGCTAAAATAATAGGGCCGTAAACTGCACAATTTTGAACGCTAGATTAGCATTAAGCAGTTCGAAACCGAAGGCTACGTTGTGAGCATGGCGGCAGAAAAAGACAAATGGATCGTTCTGCACCTTCACAAAGGCAAATGGCGTTTGGTATTACAAAGAAGCCCAGAAAGAAGGTAATTAGAAACTATGATAAACAAATGTGTAACAAACTTACAGATGAGGAGTATGGTGTGTGGTTTGAAGACTCAAATCTTTTGGTGACACATCTAGGCACACCTATCTCAACCCCGAGGGTTGCCAACGCAGGCATGCAGCTGAACAGAGCCAATGCCCCAAGCACGTCTCTGAGGGAATATTACTTATATTACCGGTATGTGGCAATTCTTTTTTGCGACCACCTGTCCATGGAATTCCAAAATCACTTAAACCCCGAGAAAACAGAAAAGGTGGAGGAATATTTTCCCTCCTTCCTGGAGCGATTACAGAGTCATGTAGTGTCCAACATGTTGTGGAAGGATTGATGTTCTGGGAGCTAGACATGCCAAATGCCTCCTCACTGAGAGCTGAAGTGAAAAGAATGGCAGCACTCCTGGAGGGCCAGAGAGCCAGAAAAGTCTGTGGCCTCACTAAACCTGACAGAACGCCTTGAGCATACTGACAAACACATCTTTCCAAGTATCTGCACTCTGTTGAGGCTGTGTTGGCTCTGCTCTTCCTGTCGGAAGCTGTGAGGCAGAACCTTCATTTTCTTGCCTACGAAAGTCAAAACCTATCTGTGCAATAGAACTGATGAACATCAGTCACAGCATGGAAATACATGTTGAAACAGTTGTCCATATGTTTATAGAAAGGAACAAACATAAAATGTTTAACAGTGGCTTACTGCACCAGTAGACTTATCCAATCTCTTTTTCATCAGTAACAGCAGTGTTACACTTGTTTTAGGCGTGGTAGTAACAGCAAACTACATGTAGCCTAAATCAGTAGTGACTTTATGTGTCTGCATTGTAGAGATCAGGAACTGCAACCTGTGCAAGGAGTACAATAATTTAGACGTTTGTTTCCCCAGCTTTGAATGATAACAAAACCGACTTGCATGATAGTAAGAAGACAGAAACAAGTTTGATCCTCTTGGAGAATGCCAGGAACACACTGGAAAGACAGCTTCGGGAACTCTCTGAAAGGGTAGGTTAGGGCTAAAAAAAAAAAACGCTCCCAAAAGCGTCACATAATATTTTTGCAAGCATGGCAATCTGGTGGGCTAGCCAGTAGCTGCAGCAGTTGGATCGTTAGCAAAAAGCTATCTGTTCAATGTATGCACCAGGAATGGTTGCCTAACAGAAATGGCTTGCCTAGTTGGCTACCTAATGAGTGTCTGTTATAACCAACTAGGTATATTAGCAAAACGTAACTTTATGGTGCACACAAACTGTCATCTGTCATGCATTGGCTTTTCTACCTGTTACTTTTTCTTCTGTACTGCAGGCAAATGTGGAGGTGCCAACGTACAGGATTGTGACATCATTCTGAGAGCCGTAGAGGCAAAATGCAACAAACCTAATGACTGGTAAGAGCGTTTGTTTTGTGTGTGTGTGTGTGTGTGTAGCCAAGTGTATTAACTTGTGCATGATGGCATTCCATTGTATATGGTGAATGCTTTTCTCTTTCCTCAATAGTATTTGCAGATCCACATAACTGTGTCAGAAACCCTGCAGAGGCCACAAAACCCACAATTCAGCCAGAACTGTCCAGAGAGGAAAGTGTCATGACATCAGATGTTCTGAAATGTGGGCCCATATTACAGAATGTTCCTATGACTGGATCCATAACAAAAGCAGTGCAGATGGTTGGATCAACGCTGTCCCTTCATCAACTGAAGCTTTTGGTTACCTCACAAGATGACGTTTTCCAAAATGATGTTTTCATCTGCAACATCTAATCCAGCCAAAATACAGTCTTGGAGGCACCCAGCTCATCCTGTCAGGATATGACCAAGAACAAGGAAGCAAATCATGTTATTTGTGAGGAGAAAACATAGCAAAATACAGTGGTGAAGCCTCAACAAAACAACACAGAAAATCTGGCTCAAAAAGTGATAAGTAACCCTATCCCCAGGAAAACACCAATGTCTCCACTCTCTCTGAGTCCAGAACTTGGAAGTGATATACAAGTGCTACACCGAAAGCAAACCTCCTCTCAGCTCACAGTTCCTCAGAGAAAATGGTAAGAAGGGTTGTGTCAAGGAGGTCACCTTGTTTGAGAGGAGAAACTACATACAGTACACCAGCAGTTCTGCCCCGACAGTAGCACTCAACACCACGAAAACAAAGATGAAGATGCAACCAAGGATCAGAGTTGTGCACCGACACATCGTTTAAAGAAGGAGCTGTTCACAGAAATGGATAATCAATCCCCTGTCTTGAAGTTAAAGCAAGTCAAGGTTCCCTAATCTACAGCTGTATGATTGCCACCAAGACTGAGCTATGGAATGCTGGGGACATCTTCATTACATCTATCAAACATGCATGTTAGTATTCCGGTGTTCCAGATCCGGAAGTTTGAAGGAATGCCAGTAGTGGTGACCCACATGACCAGTCCTGGGAACTTCTACATCCAGAATGCAGACTCCAACCCGCAGCCGCAGGCACTCATCACAGAGTAAGTCATAGATTACATGATTACCAAACAAATACATTTGTCTCCCCCAGTGGCTCCTTTCAGAATGTGGTTGATTGTCTCATATAGAAGCTGGAAAGGAAGGATTTATTATGCTGAAGAGCATAGCTCACATTGGGACCCTCGTGATGAGCTGGTTTCCCAAACAAAAGCAATGCTGCCGTGCCCAAGTGGTCAAGATATGTGGGATGAGTGGAGGTGATTTTTTTTTTTACAAAAAATATTTTGTTTGTTTTTACATTCAACAATGCTCCCACTAATTGTACCCACTAGATGGTAGTATATCATAATGATTAGCATTGACAATAGCCCTGGACATTGAGAATGATTGTACATTGTAGGCCTCTTAAAACAGCTGTAATGCTTATGTTATTATACCTACTGAAACTCTCTACTTCCCCTCTGCTCAAATAAAATGTATGAAGGATATGTTTCTCTCTTATCGCTAAGACAACAACACCTCTGACAGTAGTGATAGCGTGGCTAACATTGTGGTGGAGGTGAGGAGGCTGGACTATGGAGACATTGCCTGTATCTCTCTGGAATGTCAAGGAGCTCAGCACAGAGATGACCACCCTTCCTCTCCAGGCCATACAGGTCTCTCTGGTCAAAGTGAGTAGCTCTGTAGTGGCAGAACATGTTGTTGTTGTTGTTGCTGTACCTGTCATACTGTAAGCTATGCCCCAACCTTTTCAAAACTGTAACCATAAATGAAGTCAACGGTTAATGTGTTTTCTCAAGGGTCTCTTGGACAAAGATTAGTTGTTTTTTTTATCTCAATGAGACTAATCCGGATACGTTCAGCATATTTCCGTATGATTAGTCACACGGGGGGAAGGGTACAGTTTTCTTTGAAGAGGGTTGATAATTCAATAATGGTATCACAATGCCGGCATGATCTCCCCCCCCCCCCCCCCAGGTGACTCCGGTGGACGGTAAGGACTGGTCCCAGGGAGCAGTAGGTTGGTTCAGAGACATGGTGGACAACAGGACTCTTTATGCCAGGCTGTACCCACAGGCAGACAAAGTCATGGTCGAGCTGTTCTTGGAGAGAGGAAAGATCGGAGCAATGAGGTAGTTGTTTTCGGAATCACTGTGATTGCATGTTAGTGTTCATCTGTAGATAAAAAAATATTGGTGGTTTTGTTTTCCTGTAAATGTTTAATAAATGTAACTTCTTTAACTTTAATAAAAGAAACTAGAACACTCATTTGATCCTCCCTTCAGGTAGTGCCCAGGAATGAACCAGAAAACGGGAGTCTGTCTGGGAGAAGTATCTCATTACATGCTATACCCAAAATAAAAAAACTATTGTGTAGTCTTGTGTATAATGTTTTACAAGGAAGCAATGATTAGGATTCAATTCCACTCCATTCTTATCAATGACATTTTGGTTTAAATGTTTGTCAATTAATAATTTACACGGAAACCACACCAGCAACGTCATGCGAACGTTGTAAAATTAATTAACAATCAATCTTTTTGGTATTTAGCTAATCATCTATCCACCAGTCATAGCAGGAAAAAGTAATCTATGCTCAGGCCAGAGGTCATTGGCAGTCGTTGTGCTGGAAGAAGGATTTTTATTTTATTTGTTATTATTATTATTACACAGGAGAAACAGTACAGGGGTGTCTAACCGTAGATGTCTCAGGAGGGACAGTTAAGGTGAAGCCTGAAGAGATGGGTCTTCAGTCTCCGGCGAAAGATGGGGAGTGATTCTGCAGTTCTGACAGCAGTGGGAAGCTTGTTCTCATAACGCTCTCCCATTCTATTCAATCATTTCATCCACACTGATGGGCCTGTAACAATTCCAACATTCCTTGCCAGCCCGCTCATTGGGAGCAATTTGGGATTCACAGCAATGGCGCCAAGCATGGTAGCTTGGCGCCATTGTGAATGGGTGCATGAGAGGCTATTGTAAAGCTCTTTGGAATAAGTCAGTCCATTTACCATTTAATTGTTTCAATGTTATGTGACCCAGATGTAATAACACAGCATCCTATGAAGTAAATCTTTATTATCATAAAAGGTATTGGAGATTGAATGGGACAAACTTTTGACTGGTACTGTAAGTTTAGCTAGGCAACTAGTATTGGCCATCAAAAGAGTACAGCATGACCTTAGATGCGGGATTCTCCACTGTATTGAATGGCCGCATCTCTTTTGCGATGTAACACGTCACTTTGTCTGTGAGCGTGCACCATTTAGAACTGTCTCGCTATTTCGTCCGTCGGCTTAATGACTCACCAAGACCCAGTTGCCGGGAGGAACCAGCCACTGCAGCGATTTGTTTATGACTGCAAACTGGGTGGGATGGTGACTTCTGAGGTGTTGTTTTAAATTGGTTGTGTTTGCATTTTTGACAGCGACTGTTTTCTTACAGATCCCAGCAAACCGGCTCTTCCAAATTTGCAAGTTCTCCCCTCTGGTTTGGCTTGAATCCAAAATGATCCCATACCGGTGCAGTCGTGTTATGTTTAGCAACAAGCTCCATCTCTCTACCGTGTAGGCTACTGTCTGTCTGCCGAGGCCGGTGTGGACTTTTACCGCTCGAAAGCCGACTTGATGTACATCAACTGTAAATCAATGCGCGCGGCCGGGGGGGGTCCTCTGATAGGAGAGTTACTGTCCTGTCTCACTACAGGGCGCATGCAGCCATTGGAAACGTGTTTGATTTATGCAAACAAAAGTAGGACCATGAATATAAAATGAAACATAACAATAATACAAATTAAAATAATGCTTTGATGCGGTTCAGAAGAAAACGCGATCACGTCAAATAATCGCCATTAGACATGTTACAGGCCTACTACACACTGACTGCATGCAGCTGCATGCAAGTGTCCACGAATGCGTGTTTTACCCTCTGTCTCAAGTAGAAACTGGTCCCATTTGAGATGCTAAGCTCCAAGCGATATTTCTCAAGTCTTTCCCATCTGTTGATTGGTTTGGGGAGACACACTCTGTTAGAATACTCCAATAGTGCATCCAGAAGCGGTGTGGTCTCCGTGTGCGAAGTTAATCTTTTTTGGGAATATTTATTTTATCTAGTTGTTTCTTGGTTTGTTTGTGTTTTGGGCGGGGGGTTCTGTTCATGAATGGATGGTGTCAATGTCATACATACCTAACATTAACATTCGTTTTTTTCCCAACCTAGTCTTTATGTTCCCATTATTAGTCTGGTAAACTGTGAGTGAACAGCCAAGCAGGCTGAATTATTGCTCCTGCCTGGAATGGTCTGGAATGATTTGCATGTTAAACAGTGAGTATGATTTCTTGTTATTTAAAGCAATGAAATAGTTAAATTATAGTGACATTGCCAACTTCAGAAGACTACTCTGGGTTGGTTGAGGTTATATTTTGCTGTAGCTGTGGGTGACTGGGTGTACATTGTTGTAGCTGGCCTGTGTTGTAGCTGTGGGTGTACATTGTTGTAGCTGGCCTGCATAAATTGTTGTGGCATGATTTCCAGTACTTTTATTCCTACTGAGTTTACAATAGCAGAAAGTTCTTCATTTTCTCTGTCTTGTGGATGCTTTTCACAATTGATGGTTGATAAACAGCTAGCCATTTAAATTGCATTGGTATTATTTTCTTGTCATTGTATATCTAGTAATAGTTATTCACACATATGACCTATCACACTCTTAATAATATTTAAGTTTTTCGGTTTTCAAATGAACATACAGTAGCCTACTGTATATTGACCCAATTTGGAGAACAAATGTTATGCATTTCAATAGCAGTATTGCTGAAAAAGCATCAAACTTGGACTCTCCTGATTGTTGTACTGTATTAGTAGAGTACTGCAATGGGAGAATACCAATGATTCATTTCATTCAAAGAATGACCAGACCACCCAACTCCTCCCACTGCTTTGTCAAAACTGACGCGGAAACAGTCACAATACAGTTAACTGCATTAGGCCATCTGTTAACACACACCACAAACGGCTGTATTGTTTTCCAAGCAGTTCCAGTTGCGTTTCCATACTGTAAATCTTTGTGTTTGTCTCCCAATCAGATGTGGGAGTTTGAGCTGAATAAACTCTGAAAGGCAAGCTGACAGTACTGGGAGGACCCGTGACGGCAGCCGACTCTTGTGTGGTCATGCAGGTCTGAGGGAAAGTGCTTGTGTCCGTCCATCATGTTCAGAATGTGTTCAGAATGTGTATGATTTCTCCTGTGAGACAACATACTTTGGAGGTCAAAAGCAGCCCTGTGGTGTTTTACTACATCTGGACGACGACTACTAGGGCCCCTATTCCCCCAAATGACTTTGTTCTTATAACCGTTACATTATAAGATGCCTACTGGATGTTTCAACTGGACTGTTGACCAAAGTAATAAAGAAAGCAGGTCCCTTCTGATCTTTGAAAAGCAAATCATTAGAGGGGGAATCATTAGAAAAGTACCATATTTTGAATACAAAGACTTCACTGTTGATTGGCCAGTATGATTTAGTTTAGATTAGTACCATTTACAGTATTTGTCTAAATTGTTCAGCAAATACTGTATTTCTTGAATGATTCTACAAACATCTACAGTACAGTAACTGACTCGCTGCTCCTCTCTTTGACCAGTGGTTCAGGTCAAAAGCACCCTTCACTTTCCTGCCTGCCTCGCCAAGCACAATAAATAATGTGGCTGCTTTTGTGTCCACACAGATTCTTTCTTTTGCTTGGGGTAGGCGGAAGTCGAGGCGTTTGATCTGAATTCTAAAGAGTCTTGTTGGAGCCCAATAAAGGATCCCATTGTATGTAAATAGTTTATATAAGAGCATATGACTGCTACGGTGCAGGGTAGTGGCTAGTGGCGGAGGAATGATTAGCATTTTCCAAACGCATGGTGTTCTCAAACCCAGTAGTTGATTTGATAAAAAAAACACTATATTTGAATTAATATTCACCCATTTATGTACACATTTTGTGTACCACCTCAGCTGAAGGTAAACATGAATTATCTCTCATTATGCTTTGTGATTATGGTGTTATGGTAAAATTCAGAACGGTGTTCCTCATTTCTTTGTGAATAGCTCTATACAGAAAGGGCAAGTATTGGCATGAAACTGCTGTTCAGAACAATGACTTTATCTTGGTTGATTTCAAATCTGCAGTCTTTCTGATGAACAGTCAAGTCAGTAGTAATGCTTCTAATTAAATGGATGTCCTGGCTGTTGCTTGGAGGATATGGGTTTGCATGCTGGGTCTGTTTGTCCGTCTGTTACTGAACTGAAGGTCAGTTTGGGAGTGTTGTATTAATATGTGGTAAATATGTCACGTGGCTCGGTTAACGTTTCGCCATTGGCTTCGGTGTTTTTGCGTCGTGTGACGGTGCGTGGTGTTAGGCCATCGCCCAGGCTCTTAAGCGACAGACGAGTGATTGGGCAGCTCTTGTTTGGCTTCGCTACCTGACCGACCCAACTCGATGTCCAGGCTATACCTGAAGGTGGTCGTTTTCGGACCTGGTGCTGCTTATGCCGCGTACACCGCCGGCTGAGCCTGCTAAACCACCTAGGGAATGATTCCATGGCAAGGACATCTTTTTTTATTGTTTTGATTTGTTTAATTATCAGTTGAATTATATTGTGATTTTGGTTTTTGACATCAATATAGCTGGTATTATAGATTTATTGAAGCATAACTTGGACAAGCACCTGAATAGCACCAGCGCTCTTTATGCTGTCTCAGCATCCTCAAAAATGTTTCCGTTGTGCGGGTTGGCTTGAACTGCCTTTATTAGCAGTTGGCTCAGAATTAAAACTTTGAAACCATTGAATCAATACTCTGTGCACTTATATCCCATATTCCTCAAATGAGTGTTTCGTGTACAGTATGTCAGCTTAACTTTGAACCTTTACCTCCCCAGACCTGGAAGCGAAAATGAACTGGGGATCCTTTTATGCCGTGATCAGCGGTGTAAACAGGCATTCCACCGGCATTGGTCGCATTTGGCTCTCTGTCATCTTCATCTTCCGCATCCTGGTGCTTGTGGTGGCTGCCGAGAGTGTGTGGGGAGACGAGAAGTCGGGCTTCACTTGCAACACCCAGCAACCTGGTTGCAACAGCGTCTGCTACGACCAGTTCTTCCCCATCTCCCACATCCGCCTGTGGGCTCTACAGCTCATCCTGGTCTCCACTCCAGCTCTGCTGGTGGCCATGCATGTGGCCCATCGACGCCACATTGACAAGAAGCTTCTCAAGAAGGCTGGACGAGCCAGTCCAAAGGAGCTGGAACAGCTCAAGAATAAGAAGTTCAAGGTCATCGGAGCTCTTTGGTGGACATATATGATCAGTGTTATTGTAAGAATCGTCTTCGAGGTGGCTTTCTTGTACATATTCTACATACTCTACCCAGACTTCAAGATGGTGCGTCTGGTGAAGTGTGACTCGTACCCATGCCCCAACACAGTGGACTGCTTCGTCTCACGACCCACAGAGAAGACGATCTTCACCGTCTTCATGCTGTCAGTGTCCGGGGTGTGTGTCGTGCTCAACCTGGCTGAGGTGGCGTACCTCATAGGCCGAGCCTGCCTGAGGTGCTTTCACGGGCCGGATGAAGAGTCCAAAGTGGCCTGGTTTACTCAGAAAGTGTCCTCGTATAAGCAGAATGAGATCAATCAGCTTATCGCAGACCATCCTCTCAAGTCCAAATTCACTGTGACCAGAAAGAACCCTGCAGAGAAGGGAGAGAGCCGGTGTTCTGCTTTTTGAGACATTGTCCTCCCATAAGCTTCAAACTAATGAGCCGTAGCCAGCTTAGCCAGAGCATAGGTCATCATACGGTACCTCATAACTTTCATTCATTTACTCATTCATCGATTAACTCATTCTACTGATTGGTGCTAGGCATTACTTATATGTGAGCATGTCTAAAGGTGTGGAGAACAAGTGCAGGAAACAGAGAGTTACAGACTCTGAAATGCTGGATGGGAGGGAGGACCTTGTTATGGTGCTCGAAAAGGTCACCATTTTGTTTCACAACATTGACTGATGGAGGCAGGAACCGGTGCAAAGCGGAGAAGATAAAGGAACGTTTGTGCAAATGGCTTTCATGGCATATGTACATGCACTGTGAGAAAGCCATTGTATTGGAGCTTATTGAGTTGCCGGATTGTGGAATACTGTACATTGACAGCATGGAAATTATTCCTACAGTGTGGATGGATTGCTCAACATATTGAACAAAACTGTAAAATAGCTTTAATGATACACAACGAAAGAGGGATGTTACCACGTTGTTTACAATACTATCAGGAGGTTAGCCGCGTCATGTTCTTTAAGTCCTTACATGGCATACTGATAAAAGTCCATATAGAATAACTGTTAACCAAGAGAAGATCTGTAAATGTTAAATATCAAGCACTCTCTTAAGCATCATGACTGTTTTTGCAAAAAAAATCCTTCACTACAAAAACAACCTGTCATTTTAACAAAGACACAACGCAAGATGTTTGATAGTGGATGGATGCAATCCTTTTTAGTTCTTAACAAGATTGTTCCTCCATCACTAAACGTGGTCGCTGATAGTATTTCTTTGTCTTCGTATTTAAATTAGATCAAAGGCGTCTTGAGGTTCTGTTTATGGGGATTTTAATGTACTCTGTGTGAACCTTTCATGATTCTGGATTTCTCTGTGGCCTATTTCAGTCACAAAAATGGTGGCATTGTTAGAGATGTCACGTGACGGGCAACCTATGAATAGGCACGATTAGAAAGAATTCATTCGGATCCTTTCTACAGGCTGACTTGTCTGCTTGGGCGTTGCCAACTGAATGAGCATTGCTTACTAATAACCACCGATTGCTTGATTGCGTTGTCATTGCAATTTTACCTGTTTAACTTTTTAGTTGTTTTTATTATTTCAAATCAAACTTTACTTTCCCCTTAAAATAGACTTTTGTTACACCTAACGTTATGATATCCATAGTAAATAAGCCACAGTGTTTGATAGCCTATCTGCAATTAATGTATTAATCTATCCATACTTTATTGTATATATCAAGGATGAAGAGTCTGTTTGAGGTGCCTGTGGTTTTGAATGGTGCTGAATGGTCACAGTGTCTGCAGGAAGGTTTGTTTTGTACTGTATCTGTCATCAGGTGATTCATCTGTCACCTCCTCTGTCCCTGTCTAGTTCCCAGCTGTTTGCCAGTGAGAATATAATCCTATGTGTAGGTGTAATTATGGCTAGATAGGTTAACTTGTAATATTACAAGACATGCTGCTTTGAATTTAACCTGTTCACTTGTCTGAAGTTCTATAAATGGGCTATGTAGATGTGTGAAGTTTGAGTATTAATTCGTATCTAGATAAACAATCCAGTTCAAATCTGAAACTGAGACAGAAGTGTATATATGTATATTATTGTATATTAAGAAATAAAATTCATAATCATTTGACTGATTAACTTATGATTTAATGTCTCATGGGTTTTGACAACAATAACATCACATTCTATTAAGATGTGAATTCATACTGTAGATATTATGTAATTTATTTCAGATGTATAACTGTATTGTGTTTATAGGAAGAGAATGAAGTGTGATGTCCCGGAATGGGGAAGCTTGGTAATTATATATGCTCATAGAGTGTTTGTATGTAGAATGTACTGTATGCTTACAAACATGGACACCAGATCTTCTTGTTGCTGTCTGTTCCTCTTCATTGGGCTCTCTCTGTTCTACCCCTGCCATTGGTTGCTTCAGGACCCAAATGGCTGTTCTTCTCCAAGTCATGCCCCCCCGCGATAGGAGAGACCCTCACACTATATTTAGACTAGCACTTGTGGCCAGACAGACTTAGTAGAAGACCTTATTGGCCAGCTGCCCCATCACTCACTGTAACAAGCGAGTTGTGAGGCTTTACAAGTTTACATTAGAGAGTGTGCCCTGGGCCAAATTTAACCCTGGGTGGGTGGGTGGAGGGAGGGGAGCCGCTCTTGCTTGCAGTGTGTCCTGCAGGTCAGGATCGTTGTGGCAGACGAAGAAGACCCAAGGCCCCCGGATAAGCCGCGACGGAAGACAGAGGACGGAGTCCGAGTGTTCGGTAGTGTGGAACAGTGTTGTGGCCAGCAGTAGTCCACTTTTCCTGTCCATTCAAGGGCATTGCAGGGGGCCCAGAGAGTGGCCTCCTACTGAGGCCTGTTACAGAGAGACCACATGAACCCACAGAGACACGGAGAGCTCCGCTACTGGGGATGTGTAAGCTGACAAGGTGGGTTCCCCCTTTAATACGTGTCTGTGTCTTCCTGTTTGGATTTCAGAGTATTTGTATATAGACGGAGGAAGATGGCTTAGTTCCCAAGCTAAAGTTAAAAGTTCAGGTGGCTAGCATTTTGCCAAGGCAACCACAACAGCAGCATCAATGGTGTTTATTCACACAAATATTTGTTGTTTGTCTTTAAAGAGTTTACACAAAGAACCATTATAAGACTCATCCAGTTTGTAAGATTTTGAAATTCACAACTACCTAAGGTTATAGACTTACAGACATAACCTTTTTGTTACGGTACTGTCTTTTTGTGATCACTGTATTTCAGAGTACAGCCAGATTTCAGTCATATTTCAACATCCTATTGTACACGTACAGTACATCCTATATTCTGTCCATGACTCGTTACAGTACAAGCATACGACAAGTCATGTGATACACACATTACAATACAATGTGTTAGACAGGCTTAACATCCTGTCATCATTTGAGTTCTTCTACTTCCCACTTCCACCGCGTCAGTCCAGTGTATTACCTCACCTCCTATGTGGATCACATTACTGGCTTCTGGTATGAAGGCCACTCAATTTACTGTCAGTGACTTGAACGAACCTGCCATCCTGCTGTCCACACATACCAAAATATATACCCTCCTAAAGTAAATATAATCCTGGATGTGTCCATGTGGAGGGGTTCACGGTCCCTGCTCAGTCAGTCCAGCCATTTGGGAGGTGTGAAGGCACACACAGACAGCAGCGTGGTTCTCTGGATACGCATATGATCATAACTCTCGATACTCATATGATCATACCTCTCCTGGGTAAGAGGCTAATTTGGAAGTAGTTGTCTGACTCATCTGTTTTCACACCAGTCAGCTATGTATTTTAGTTTTTTTCGTAGTTTACGTGGAAGGATAGATACAATTACAACATTCACACATGAAATCATCAAAATGTTCAATGCACTGTGCTGTTTTAACTTAATACATTTTTATTTTTAATCAAATAATTGTATGTGGATATTAACGTTATACTATATACCAGGCCTCGAGACATACGACTGAAGCACTGTAGACAAAAGCTACTGAACTGTTTTAACTGTCCCACTCTCCTCACAGCCACAGGTCTGATCTTGCGCTGGCATGGGAGACTGGAACCTGCTGGGGAAGTTGTTGGAGAAAGCCCAGGAGCACTCCACTGTGGTCGGCAAGGTCTGGCTCACTGTCCTCTTCATCTTCCGCATCCTGGTCTTGAGCGCCGCCGCAGAGAAGGTGTGGGGCGATGAGCAGTCAGGCTTCACCTGCGACACCAAGCAGCCTGGTTGTGAGAACGTCTGCTATGACATCACCTTCCCCATCTCGCACGTCCGCTTCTGGGTGCTGCAGATCATCTTCGTGTCCACGCCCACGCTGATCTACCTGGGGCATATCCTCCACCTGGTACGTATGGAAGAGAAGCATAAACAAAGGGAGAAGGACTCGGCTCAGCACGGCGATAAACAACCACTCATCGTGGAGGCGAAATTCAAGAAGGCCCCGTTGAGGGACGACAGGGGCCGCGTCCACCTGCAGGGGGAGCTCCTACGCACCTACGTCTTTAATATCATCTTCAAGACCCTGTTTGAGGTGGGCTTCATTCTCGCTCAGTACTTCCTGTACGGCTTTGAGTTGAAGCCCATGTATACATGCGACCGGTCCCCGTGCCCTAACACGGTGAACTGCTACATCTCCCGTCCCACGGAGAAGACCATCTTTATCATCTTCATGTTAGGAGTGTCCAGCCTCTCCCTGCTCCTCAACCTCATAGAGGTATACCACCTGGGCTTCACCAAGTGTCGCCAAGGCATCAAGTACAGGAGGGAGCAGCTCTCCTCGGAGACCGTCTCCAAGGAGCCTAGCGAGGCGGCCGTGCCGTACGCGCCCAGCTACGAAGACTACTTCAGCGAGCATCACCAGGGCCAGGCGACATACCCGCCCGTGCCCGGGTACAATCCCACAGACGACGCAGAGTCCTCCTACCATCCCTACCACAGCAAGGCGGCCTACAAGCAGAACAAGGACAACATGGCGGTGGAGAGGAGCAGCAGCAGCAAGCCACAGGAATGTGATCCGAAAGGGAAGAAGGCAGCAGAATCGGCCCCCGGGTCGCCAAGCCAGGCCAGGGCCGGCCGTCACGCCAAACACAGCAACAACAAGACCAGAATAGACGATCTGAAGATCTGAGGAGAAGGGATGTGTTCCTCCTAGGGGTCTTAAGTTGCTCTTAGGAGTCTTAGGTTGCTCTGAGGCATTCAGATGTGTCCGACCGTAGCCCAACCGTAACCCCCCCCCCCTCCCCTGGTTGAAGTTTGAGTCATTAAAACATGTATGGGATTTTCATTTGTAGGCGACACAAATACCTGTACTGTTGTAAAATACTATTTGTGATTTGTGAATGATATGGTTTCCTGATGATATCCCTGATCTTAGTTATGTTTTAGTATCCTCCTTGTCCCTTTTGAGACATAAGGACATTATCCACCAAATAGAAGAACAAATGAAGGGGACATTTCCTGTGCATTTCATACTTTGACATCCTGTGTCAAGTGGATGTATTTTACTTTTAATAAGTAAATGTTAAATAATGACAGTAAAGTTATTATGGTACTTTCGGATGCTTTTTTTTCAAGCAATGGCAATCTTTTTGTGTATGTTTTTAAAATATATATATTTTGTATGTTTGTGTGTATTGATATTTTGTTTTTTGTGTTGATATTTATTTGATTAGACAGAGCATTCATGGAGCATTCATTATGTATTTCAAATCACTTCGATTATGTAATAAGACTGAGGTCCAGTATAAGATACACCAATAGAGGATCTTACATGTGTCACTGAACATTTCTTGCAATTCCATCTTTAATTTTTTTCTACAATTCAGAGAATAACCCTGGATGCACATTGAGTTAAACATACTTGACATTAATTAAAGGTATTAATTAAAGGAATATCAACTACAACTACTAAAGATGAAGGAAAGGAAAATACATAATACACAAAATCATCCAATGAATTGTCCACTAGGGATGTTTTTTGTTTTTATGTAACAGAATATCTTGCAAAGATGTATGTCGTACACTGAGTATTCCTGACCTGAAACCA
Source organism: Nansenia antarctica (assembly GCF_963989245.1). NCBI lineage: Eukaryota > Metazoa > Chordata > Actinopteri > Argentiniformes > Microstomatidae > Nansenia > Nansenia antarctica. The sequence goes on from NC_137688.1 coordinate 20,906,427, forward strand.
GATAGCCCAAATAGTTAAATTTAACTTCCTTAACCCTTTTGCGGTTCCCTCTGCATTGACTTGGGGTGTGCTAAACTGTGCCTTACAACACACTGGACAACCAGTCACATGCTAGTAATTCATCCAGGGTAAGGCTCAGGCTAAATTGTTATGGCCTGTAGAGTTGCCAAATAAATGCATGTCCTGCACCTTTCTATTACCAGGTGCAGAGATGAACTGTACTATAACTAGGGCTAGAAGGAATCTGCATAGGTAGCAGAAATGAGTTTACATTTAAACATTGAAACATGTTACAGATGTGAGTGCTTGACCAGAAATAAACATGTTATGCATATGCCCTCTGATGCTTGACTACTTCACATACCACAACTTCTCCACATCCATAGCATAGTGGGGTGGCACCCAGGGGAAGGAATCCATGTGGTTTACAGGAGGTTTATTTTTGTAATCCTCATGGAGTGTTTCAGTCAATGCAGAAATACCTGGAACTTTATGGAATGAATGAGGAATCTGTGATCACTCACAGCAATTATTATATTACAAATATTATTATTTATTTGACAGAACTGCTGACAGACAGTACATAGAATCTGTATAATGTTTTGAACAGTGATATAAATGAAATAGAAACGTGCAATCAACCTAGACAATCGTGTGCCCATTTCACTAATTCGGAAAGGGCTAATTCGATTTTTAGAAAAAATAAATAAAAATAAATCTCTTCAGAAAAGATATTCAGTGTGATGTCAACCACACATGTTGTTATTCAGTAAATAAATATTACTATATATTATAAAGTAAATGTAACTTTTTTATTTCAGTCCAGCCATGTTATAAACAATAAATAGCATTCATGCTTTAAATAGGAGAACTTCAGATAGCCAGAGTGATTTAAAAAGTCTAAATCTGCAACACGATATGACATCAGGTGTGGGCTGTATATTCCACGCTAATGGAACAGGAGTGAGATGTTGGGTGTATGACTATCTGTATCTGGTTATCATCTGATTGGTCCTGTGCTGTATTGCCCTGGACCTGCGAGTCTCCCTGGAAGGCTTGGTTGTCATAGCTGCGGAGCATTGGTGTTTCTCTCTCTGGGATCTTCATTGGCTCAAGACCTCTCTCCAGGTCACTCAGCTCCTGATGGACATCTGAGCAGGAAACACAGGGCCATCAACAATATCAACAGCATTAGTCAGTATAAACAGCAGTGACCTGAGTCACTATACAGAACACATGTGACAAGACATACAGTATATCACACTCACATTACAAGGAAAGGTATGATCAGTCATCATACAGCAGGGATGTGTTGTTTGCAGGTACCTTTGAGACGGAGCTCCTGTCTGAATACTGATTCTCTATTCTAACGCCCTTTCTCACAACTTATGTTGAGAATGCTTTGTCTTTGGTAATACGGTCCTTTTACCTGCTGCATCTGATGAGGGCAACTCGTGGACATCATGTCTCTCCGTGACAGCACTGCTGCCATCTGGTGGTGACGCGGGGGAGTGGAAATCCTCCTCCTGCTGATAGAGAAAACATGGAGGCAGGGAATGTGAATGGAGTTGGGATGCAACTAGTAAGACAAAAGAGAAAGCTGAGCCCTAAAACAAGGAAAATAATATCCATTCTTGTCTTCATTGAAATGGATGAACACGTGGTCCTTGTAAGGTGTCTCACCTTGACCCCAGGGCGCTCCAGGATGTCCTGTTTACACATGGGGCAGGTTCTGTTTTCCAGCAGCCACGGCTCAATACAGTGCCTGTGGAAGAGATGGCTAGAGAGAGGGAGAGAAAGGAAGGACTTCAATGAGGAAGTTGCCTAGGTTCCACCGCCAATCTGTTTCGGCTTTTTAGCCAAATAGCTGCTTGTTTTGCCCGACTATATGGTAAAGACAACAACTGTCGTGTTGCTGAAAGCTGTAAAAATCTGTCAGGAGAAACTAACTTGAGAGGGTAATATTCTTTTATGTTATAGGCAATATAAGAATTATACAATAAACATTATGACATAATAGTACACTTCCACACTGGGAAGGGAACAGGAGAAGACTCAAGGTCAAGAGCAAAGCACTAAGCTGTGTGATGTTCAAGGGCTGATATCTAGTTACCTGCATATCAAAGTGGTCACCTGATCACCGGGCTTGTACAGATCGATACAGATAGCACAGGCGTCAGCATCTGAGCCTGTCTCCTGAAACATCACACATAGACATGTTGTTCTAGAGCATTCCTGTTATCTGTGCAGGGTTGTAGGAATAAAGAGTGATAAAAAGTGATAGTAGGCATATTATCATAATATGATATATATATATATAGGTCATTCTCTTGCGAAATAACTAACATCAACAATCTGGAGCCCAGGTTAAAGTTCCACATAGTTATGTCACAAGAGAATGACATATATATATATATATATATATATATATATATATATATATATATATATATATATATATATACAGTATATATATACTGTATATACTGGCACCCAGGCTACAGTAGCTCTGCTCTCTTGATGATGAAATAAGACAGTACTGTACCTTGTCGCCTTTCTTCAATTTGCGAACCTTTAGATTGCTGATGGCCTTTTTTTTGTGTTGTCTCTGATGAGAAAGAGGAGATTGTATAAGTTCTTACATAACATATCCATATACACTCACTGAACACGTTATTAGGAACACTATACTAATACTGGGTAGGGCCTCCCTTTGCTCTCAAAACACTCCTTTGAGATTCTGGTCCATGATGACATGATTGCATCACGCAATTCCTACAGATTCTTCAGGTGCACTTTTAAGCTGTGAATCTGCCGTTCTACCACATCCCAAAGTTGTTCTATTGGATTCAGATCCGGTGACTGGGAAGGCCACTGAAGAACACGGAACTCATTGTCATGTTTAGGGCCTAAGATACTGGGGGCCTTCTTCAAAGACACAACCGAAAGCATCCTGACAGGTTGTATCACTGCCTGGTACGGGAATTGCACTACCCTAAACCCCAAAGCGCTGCAAAGGGTAGTGCGGACAGCCGAGAAGATCAGCGGTTGTGTGCTTCCCTCCATCCAGGACATCTACAGCGGCTGGTGTGTCAGAAAGGCCCTGACACACCATGATTCTGATCATAAACCAGTTTGAGACGACTCTTGCTTTGTGACATGGTGCATTATCATGCTGGAAGTAGCCATTAGAAGATGGGTACATTGAGGCCATCAAGGGATGCACATGGTCAGCAACATACTCAAATAGGCTGTTCATTCAAGCAACGATTGATTGGTTTAACAGGCCCCACACCATCAAACCACCTGAATGAATGAGAAGGTGTACAGGTGTTCCAAATAAAGTGTTCGGTGAGCGTACAATAGTATGATTTAATTCAGTCTTCATATAAGTTAATATTGGAATATCAGTACTTAAATCCTTAAATCCGTTTTAGGGCACTTACTTCTCTTTCATTCTGCAAATGCTGGCGCAGAAGGAAGAAGGTCGCTGTGAGGAGGTAGTAGCAGCTAGCGCCCGCCGTCACCACTACGAACATAGTGGCCATGACGTAGAGCAGAGGGCCCTCTATCCACTGACCGTAGTACTTGCCCTTCTTGATGGTCATCTCAACTGCCTTGCCACGCTGGATCAGGTTGACCACAAGCATGGCCTTGTTGTTGCCCATCGAGATGGCCACAATGCCCTTGGCATCTGTGAGACAGCAGGCTCATAGGATGAGAACACTCTTAACATTAACATAAATATCTGCCTAAATATTTTTTTTTCCATCAGCGCTGTACATTTCTGGAACTTAATACCCAGCTCTATCAAACAATGTTCCACTCTGACAGGCTTCAAATAAAAATGTAAAAATGTAAAAATGATGGCTGATAGATAACCAATCATGTGACCACTGACCACATAGACCCAAACTTTTTAATTTATTATGATTTGTTTATGATGTAATGTTTTCTTGAGTGTAAAGTGTAATGTTATTATTTCCTGTAGTTCTGTTTTATGTGATTTTACTATGTCCTGTAATTCTGTTTTAAATGGCTTATAACATCTGAGGCCGTATTTCCCCAGTGGATTTACCTGCCCAGGGGCTGCTGATGTAATGTAGCTACCCAGCTAATGGGAGAGTCAATGACTGTCCATTGTCCCTTTTAAATAAAAGAAGAAAAAAAAGGAAATATCTAGCCTCAGCTGTGGTAATAGAAAAGGCTCATATTTTCAGGATATTGTGCAAGTAACTGAAGGGTTAAATAGACCATGGAACAAAGTTATAATGAAATGAATGAGGAAGGACTATCCATTATTCTCAGGTTTCCCTATAGGCACAACTTACAGTCACATACAGTTACAGTGCAAATCAGCTATCCATGTCAGTTGTTTTACTAGGATCTTGTTGATGACCCAGATTTCCAATGTCTTACCTTCATGGTCCATGCTGCCTGCCCAGTCACCACTGCCGCCTACGTTGTAGATCACCACCCCTGATGCCCCCTGTCTTTTGGCAGCATTGATTTTCTCACTGAACGTACATTTCCCTCTCTTAATCAGAGCAACCCAGGGTCGCTGGGTGACGTTGAAGACCGGGTGGGGGCCGCAGCCACGGAGGTCCTTCGTGGGCAGCTGGACCCGTCCCGAGGCCCCATCGAGAGGGGAGTCCTGTCCGTAGACACCGCTCTCGTAGAAGCGGCTGGTCTCGTTGTTGTAATCTGTGCCGTTGTCGTGTGTGAAATGTTTCATGTATGCCGTCCAATACGCTGCTCCGGAAGAGTGTACAATCACTGCCATCATACAGATCAACAAAAGGAAATCGATTTCTGTCTTCTTACCCATTTTTACCCAAGAGACACTTGAATTACTTTCAGAAGTAGCCTACAGTTGCAGTTGGACACGTAGTATTGTATCACTGGTATTTTCATACATGTCTCTCTTTGCTAATCCAACATGACTGTTATGTAAGCTTTAGGGTTATCTTCATGAACCTTAGACTCTATATAACATTCGTCCAATAAGGTTTTGCATTGGCTTTATAGTCATTACCCCACATCTCCCCAGCTGAAGTCTTCTCAAACAAACTGAAATTGACTACAGGGAAAATCCACTTCTGGTCATCTAATTTAAGGTAATGATGACAGAGAATCACAACAGTACAACTAAGATAAAGCAGGGGTAAAAAAATAAACAGTATTGATCGATAGGCCTTAGATTCTTAGGAAGTGTACTGTGCAACTGGCATAGCCTCCTTCCCTCTATCCAAGTCCCTGCTCTAACTAGTCCATGCTCTAACTCAACTATTTTGACAGATAAACAATGTGCAGGAAAATATAGTTGTGGCCATTTGGTGTTACTGGTTGAAAAACTACTTGCTGCACCATTGTTCTTGTCTATTTTTCCTGGAAAATATCAGTATTTGCTATTGAACCACAAGAAGGCAATGTAGTCACAAATGATCCATCAATCCCTTCCATAATACATAAAGAGGAGTCATAGTTGTATATAAACCCCTCAATAATACCAATTGGTATTGTATTTTATAGCGTTGGAAAGCCTGATTAGTCACCTTTACAACGAGGTACAACTTGTAAGGATCATGCATTCGTGGAATGAGGAACACAGCTAAACGTGTGGGTAGCGGCCCAAATTTTTTTGCCAAAATCCCCTGCAATATTCTTCTGTTGGTATTCACTCTCGTTTTGAGCTTCAAGTGCTGGCAGGTGTATGCCAGTCACAGGTGTGTGAATGGCACCTGAATGGCACCTAATTGACAGGAATTATATTCTGGAGCCAGTGGCGATCCCATATCTACAGAATATGGGACCTAACTCCATCCTCCAGGAGGACAACGCTCGCCCCCACAGAGCCAGGATCATCACAGAGCACCTCCAGTATTTGGGAGTGGAGAGGGTGGAATGGCCTGCCGTGAGTCCAGACCTCAACCCAATTGAACACTTGTGGGATCAGCTTGGGTGCTGTACGTGCCAGAGTGACCAACGCAACCATGTTGGCTGACTTGCGGCAAATCCTAGTTGAGAAATGGGATGCCGTCCCACAGCAGTGTGTGACCAGGCTGGTGACCTGCATGAGGAGGTGCCAAGCTGTTGTGACTGCGTATGGATCTTCCACACGCTACTGAGGTCCCTGACAGTGTAAAATTAATAAAGTGTAAAAATGGCCAATATGTGTTGTTTTTTCCTTATTACTGTGGGAGAGTGCAATCATCCAATCCACCAAGCAACTCAAAACGAGAGTGAATACCAACAGAAGAATATAGGGGATTTTGGCAAATATTTTTGGGCCGCTACCCACACGTGTAGCTGTGTTGCTCATTCCACGAATGCATGGTCCTTACAAGTTGTACCTCATTGTAAAGGTGACTAATCAGGCTTTCCAACGATATAAAATACAATACCAATTGGTATTATTAAAGGGGAGGAATAATCAACCAAAATAAAAATAATAATCCGAACTTTTTTTGAGGGGTTTATATACAGGAGGACAAATGATCTATCGTTCTCGAACCAGTGTACACACACACACACACACACACACACACACACATACACACACACACACACACACACACAAACACACACACACACACACACACACACACACACACACCTGATGAACACAGTGTGTAAAAAGTGATATATATTAAAAATTAATTATATATTTAAAAAGTGTTGTCATTTCTAAATTGTGACACAAATGCCATCAAATAAAAGCAGATAATCTCCACTTCATTGTAGTTGTTTGATTTCAAATCCAAACTGGCGTATACGTAGTAGAGTATATATGGAGTATAGAGTATAGTTGGAGTATAGAGCCAAACAAATAAAACAGCTTCACTGTTCCTTACACAGGACACATCTGTCTGCAAAGTAAAGTGAACTGAGCAACTGTCTATTAAATGTCCAGGGTACACTGAAGAAACACAACTGTGAGAAAGACCAAGACAGACATGGTAAGAACTTGGTCCACTGTGGCTCAGCTGGTAGAGCATGGTGCTAACAACGCTTAGGTTGTGGGTTTGATTCCTGCTGGGACAATACTGAAATGTATGCACTCATTGCAATGTAAGTCGCTTTGGATAAAAGCATCAAGCTAAATGGCATATATTATTATATTAACATCACCAAATATCAGCAAGACTGGAAAACATTTTTACTTTTATTGTTGTATATGACATGTTGCCCTGCATTACATGGTCCTTCACATCCTCCAGCATATTGGTAACTACATCCAGGGCAGTTTTGCTTGCCTTTGCAGTGGCCACTCCAAATGCTTTAGGGCGGACCTGTTGAAGCTTCATGATGACTTGCCCCATGACCTCCGCCAAAATATTGCTGATCAACATTGTCACAGAGCTGTTGAGGTTTTCTTCATTCAGCTCCACTGATGGATCATCAGATTGATCACTGGGTTGTAGGCAATCTTTATCCCCCCCCAAGCATCCTGCAGACAGGCTCATTGCTGGTTTTAAATGGATTGACCACCCGAGAGACACACTTCAACATGTCAGAAGCAATTCTGGCACGACAAGCCTGCTGTGCTGCTGGCTTTGATCCCTGCGCTGAAGTCTTGATTGACTCAGCTAGCTGCTTCCTAAAACCCTTTGTGCCTAGATGGTCTACTCTAGAAATAGAATAGCATGCCTGACAACTGATTTCAACTGTGCCTGAGACATGATGATCTACGAAAAAACTATTTATTAATTTACACAGCAGATGGCGCTGTGCACACACGCTGTGCACCAAAGTTTCAGAATAAAAGTCAAAAAAAAAGTTTCAGAATAAAAGTCCTAAAAAGAAGTTTCTGAATAAAAGTCCTAAAGAAAAAGTTTCAAATAAAAGTCCTAAAAAAGTTTCAAAATAAAAGTCCTAAAAAAACAAGTTTCAGAATAAAAGTATTTTTAAAAATATGTTTCAGAATAAAAGTCCTAAAAAAAAGTTTCAGAATAAAAGTCCTAAAAAAGAAATCTGAATAAAAGTCCTAAAAAAATATTTTATAAAGGAATAAAAGTCCTTGTGTTTTGTCTTCTATTTTCTCCATTATTTTAGCTGTACACGTATGGTCCATGAATGTGGTTCAAAGCAAGACACACAAAGCAAAAAAGGGTGATCAACAAAAACATTGAGATGTCAATGACGGATTGAAAGATTTTGAAAAGAAAGAAAAAGGGTAGGGGGGGGTAGTGTCAGGTTGGGGGGGGGGGGGGGGGGTGTATGTGTGTGTGTGTGTGTGTGTGTGTGTGTGTGTGTGTGTGTGTGTGTGTGTGTGTGTGTGTGTGTGTGTGTGTGTGTGTGTGTGTGTGTGTGTGTGAATGCAATGCAGCCGTATATCTATGTGTAGTGATATGAGGTGAGTCTAGAATACAGAAATATATGAGTCAAGATGTGTGGAAGGGTTCACTGTATTAATATGGACATGACAGGGCTCCATCTTTTAATAAATAGATGTTTCTGGAGTCTCATGTGTATGTTATTTGTTCCATCTGATAGATTTCCCATACTGGTTTTAACCACTTAATTGTAATGCATTTAGGTGCTGCCGTTAGTAATATTTGTAATAGATATATTCGTGCCCTTCCATCAATGCCTTCTGGTATAACTCCCAGTAGTGCCATCTTTGGATCTTTGGTACATTTTTGGTGGAATACTGCTTCAAGGGCCTCAAACACCTCTTCCCAAAATGTTCTTAATTTGGGGCATGACCAGAAGTGGGTGTGTTTGCGTACTGCAATTTCTCCAACATTTATTTGAGTTTGTTGGGCCCATTTTAGCCACTATTTCTGGAGTTCTAAAGAATCTCATAACCACTTTCCATTTGAATTCCCTCCATGTATTTGAATTGGTCACTAAATGTGCTTCAGTGCATATGTCCTCCTCCCATTATGTCCTATGATATGTCAGTGTTCATTTCAGTTTCCCATCTTTCTTTCCTCTGTAGTGTATTATTAAAATCCATGGATAGAAACCTTTGGTAAAGGTCACCTATAATTTTCTTATTCTCGTTTCCTTTTTGCAGCTTTATCAAGAACCCTTCGATTTCAGTGGGCTCCAAGACTTTATTCCATTCTCTATGTTTCGTGAGGAAGCTTCTTAATTGTAGATATCTGAAAAAGGATAGTGCTGCATTTTGACATAATTCTTATTGCATTTCCCCCTGTTGAGCTGTATAGCGGCACTTATTAAAGTGAAGTGCTCTTATGACACTTAACTCCTCCTACTGTCCCCGCTCGCTCCCGGCCGAGCCGTACCGGTCTGGTCAATGGAAAAGTGCCAGGTGGTTGGAGAGGCGGTTGAGGAGGATGGTATGGCCGTGTCGAAGGCCGCAGAGAGGTCCAGGAGGATAAGGATACTCAAACGGCCGGAGTCAGCAGCAATGAAGAGATCATTGATGATTTTAATGAGGGCGGTTTCCGTGCTGTGGTGTGATCTGAAGTCAGATTGTAGGGGCTCATAGAGCTCATGGTTGGACATGTACTGATGGAATTGGCCGGCGGCTGCTGTGACTGAGGCAGTTTTGAAGCTGGTGGGGACTATGCCAGATAGCAGGGAGGTATTAATAATGTCCACCATGTAGGGGCAGAGGGTGGGTAGGCAGTCCTTGACCAGGACTGTGGGCATGGGGTCTTTGATTGATCTCCACCTGCTCACTCTGGAAAGTACATTCCTGGTTGAAATCATGGCTGAGACACAGGACATAATGGAACTGTTGCACAGTGGTTTGTGCGCCACCTTGTGGCCATTGGAATTAATTGATTGTAATTTTGCCATACACATCCATTTTCTAAATAGTCCAAGATGATAAGGCATGTGTCATAGGATGCACTTGTAAAACATGGTACATTACTAGTGTAACTCCCTGACCTAATGATGCTATAAAGATAAACATGGTACATCTAAACATGGGGGTCCAATTGGGGGTCCACATTTGAGAACAATGTCTGACAACAACAAAAAGTAGATGCTGTTTGTTTCTTAAAAAAGAACTCAGACAACACACACCGGGATGCTTTCATTAGTGTCAAGTTTATTTACAGCTGAAGTCAATGGGAAAGCAGAATCCTTTGTGCAATTCATTATTGTAATTCTTAACCAGTTTGAGAACAAAAAATCTAAATAATGGTATATAAAAAAAAACTCATTTCAAAGGACCACATTATTTATGCCTTTGCCTTTTTGTCCCCATATATTCTTGAAGCATTACATTGGATAGGTAATTATCCTACGATATTGCTAAATACTAAGCAATATTCATTTGATGCAAAACAATGTGAAATATGGATGTTATTATTGAAATAAAAAAATAAAAACATTAATTCCAATATACCAGTAGCACTCTTTCGTCCATGGATTAACTCAACTAAAACTAATATTAAGATATTCTTTCAAATAAATACAAAAAGTCAACTGAAGGCAAAGACGCCAATAGAAAACTGGCTGCAAGCTTAGGAACAATGTCAGTAAGACCACATTGCCTTAAAAAAACAAACAAACATAAAAGCATACACAGCAAAACACTATCCAACTATAAAGAGCGTAAGATAAATCCTAAAACGTGAACAAGGAGATGGTTGAGTAGTGCATAGTGAATGGCTGGTGCTGTACAGTGGTGTTAAGGCCGATTTAAACTTCTGCGTAAAATCGACGCCGTAGGCTACGCGTGGCCCGCGTGGCCTTGCGTTGCCTACGGAGAGGGTTGACGTGCACATCTCCAAAAATTTAAGAACGCGTCCGTTTCTACGCAACAGTAAGCTCTGTGATTGGTCCGCTTGGTAGCACATGATTCCGACAAGATTCCGACTCTCTCGTCGGCCAAAATGCAGAAGCCATGACAGAAATGTCATTTACTTTTTCTGTAATTACTTATTAATAAAGATTTGAAAAATTATGATAACCATCGTATTATCTTAGTTTAATGTCATTTCAATGCATCATAGAACTTTTATTTACAACAAGCATAACAACAAAAATATCGCTATTATGCCGCTTTGAGCTTTGAGCTCCGTTGAGTTCCTAACCGGAAGAGGCACAGCACAGGGGCATAGAAAACACACTGCCACCTAGCGATGTGACGGTGTAATTGCAGAGCGACCTACGCAGAAGTGTAAAATGTGAGACCCCTTACGTAGTCTACGCAGGCTACGCACGTAAATTCGACGCAGAAGCTTAAATCGGCCTTTATCCAGAGGGAAGCTGAATTCAACCACCTAGCAATTATGCACAGCAGGGGATCCCATGAGACATGAAAGCCTCTTCAATCTCATGATGCCATCACTGACCAGGGAACAACAACAACAACAACAACAGGGCATTACATAACATAGCACCCAAAGCAATACACCAAGAGAAGAAAGGCAGACCGTCTCGAGGTGTGCTGAATGGAATCGCTCCGTTTGGTGCTTTAATTGGACCAGGAATGGAGGGGCAGTGGCACTACAGTGGGAAGGTCTATGCAGGGTCAGTGGTTGGGGTGGGGGGGGGTTCACGTCAGACAACAGGATCAGTGGGGTACATGTGCTCATTCTGTAGTTCGTCCTCCGTCTTCTCCGTCTCTGAGTTCCAGGAGGCAGAGGAGACGGGGGATAGTAGACCTGCTACCAGCTGGGGGAGTGGGGATTGGGGGGGGTATCAGAAGCCAGAGGGCGTCAGAACATTCATGTCTCTGGGTTTGAGTTTGTGTGGCCGTTGGAGAGCTCTCTGGCCCTCTACGCTGCTGATCTCAATCTTGGGGGATTTGAAGTTGGCGGGGTCCTCTGCCATGAGGTTGACCTGCGTCTTGATGCCCTCCATGGTGGTGGACTTCTGAAGGCCAAAGTATGACTGCAGTGTGAAGCCTATTGTGGGAGAGAAGAAGAACATGACAATGACATGTGATGTCATGTGACAAGGTTCTAGGGCGATTTTTTTTGGGGGGGGGGGGGGGGGGATTTGTGGCTGGGTCACTTTTCTTTTTTTAAAACAAAGCTCACTCAGTCTCACAATATCAAATTGTGAGATTTCTCCAGGGAACGGCTGTTCTCACCTGTGTTGGTTTCTGACCCCGGGTCAGTGGAGGACTTCTGCACTACAGGGCGTGTTCCAAAGAAGCTCCACCTCTCCCCTCCTCCTCCTCCTCCTCCTCCTTCGTTTCCTCCCATATCTGGAATGGGGCTGGGACTGCTGAGTTCCGGGGTGGTGAGAAAGGGTGCAGGACTCGGGTTGAACCAGCTCCTGTATTCACACAACAAACAGTAGAGACTTAGAGGCTGGTACTTATACTCCACCTTAAAAGACGTTACACTGAAGTTATAAACTTGAACATAAAACATATGAACATAAGTGGGGCGCATCTGCAGTATGGATGAATGCTTATTACTTATTGACAATCAGCCACATTTACCCATTTAGACCTAGGCCCAGGGGCTTGAGTAAACACAGAACAACAGTTCCTGTTCATGAGCGTCAGCCATTCAGCATTTGGTGCTCACCTGCGGTTGAGTGATGGGGAGGGGAGGGGACTGCTGCACGGGGTGGCACAAGGGGTGACGCAAGGGGTGACACAGGGGGTGACGGAAGGGGTGCCACAAGGGGTGGATTGAGCTGATGTCGTAAGCTTGTCCTCCTTGAAGTCCCCGCTTGGCATTCTCAACTTCTGCAGAGACAAAGAGGTAAACACAAGTCAGGCTTAGCAAGGTGTTGTTTATTATTGAGACTGGTGGATAGTAGGGATGGACGGTTTTTCGGTTAAACCGAAAACCGGGGTTTATAAAAATAGAAACGGTTTTTTATCAAAACCGTCTGAAACCGTTTTTTTTTTTTTTTTTTTTTTTTTAGAAGAATAAAATAGAATAAGAATAAAACTGGAACATGTCACATGTTTGTCGTGTGTGAAAATAACAATGATACAGTCTGAATCTGCCGCGCAATGAGTGAGAGGTTTGGTCAGTTGTGAAGAATAACTGAGGATTAATATCTAATTGGGATTATATTTAAGGGTAACGAATCACTCTATGGGAAAGATAGTTGCTTTCAGTTATTGGTAGATAGGAAAGGTTTTTTACAATTACTCGCTTACATTTAATAAGATCATTTTCGCTGCTCTCTGTAAAGCGCATTGGGTCACTTTTGTGAGAAATGCGCTATAGAAATAAAATGTGATTTGATTTGATATCAATCAATCAATCAAACTTTATTTATGTTCTATAGCACAAATCATGCATTGAATGTAACTCCAAGTGCAGTATTTACTAAACCACAATATAATAAAACAAGAGCTATACGGATCAAGAGTGTTTGTGCACAGCGCCACTGTGTGTGAAGGCGCTACTGAAAGTGATGACAGAACGCATGTCTCAGAAGATACGCGGTCACTTAGTGACGCAAAGGTAGTTCTGTATTTATCTCTATCTGTATTAGTACATTTATTTTGAAAGCTCTATTTTGACAGCTCTACCATGGGCACTTTTATTTTGATGGGGCATTCTTTGTTGATTGACTTACGACAGTTCAGGACGAGTCAGTCTCGCGGCATGTGGTTTTTATGAAAAGCTTTAAGTATGTTCACTGCATAATTCTAAGTCTAATATTTCAGTGATTATTGAGCAGTATTCAAATATTTAAATACATTGAGCAGCAGCTGAAACTTTGTCTAAGAACCAAGATATTGAGAAAGCAGTTCATTCAATTAAGACGCTGTTCCAAGAGATGATCTTCCGTGCAGGCGTGCACCCTGGATCAGCGGAGCTGGTGTGTTAAGTGTTCATGTGTTTTCATGTATGGTGTAGCTTACAAAAGTCTGCCTTTCCACTTATATTTGTGAAACTAAGTAGCCTAAATGTGTTGCGACTGTGCTTACGGTGTTTTAATGGTGTTCGACATGAGTGTATTGTAGCAGTAGGGCTCAATTATTTGAAATTGGCGCTCTTTAAAAAAAAAAAAAATTTTTTTTTTTTTTTTTTTACTGTATTTTTCGGTTAACCGGAAAACCGCGGTTTTACTCTCTGACGGTTTTTCGGTTTCAATAATTGGAAACCGTCCATCCCTAGTGGATAGACAAACCCACCAACTCACACGTGCACTGACAGAAACAGGTCGTGATTGTGACACCTGGCGTTAAATGGAGCATGTAAACCCTCCCCCCACCCCCGGCATTGTCTCTTTGTACTGTTGCTCTTGATCACAGTAAAAGGGTGAAGCAAAGGGACACTTCTCTGGCTGACCTCCAAGATAAGTCCACTGGACCTGAGCCCTGACCAGTGTCCTTATAACGGCTGTCTGGCCTGCAGGTGTCCCTTCTTATCAGCCTAATATTAGATGACCACTACATGTCAAGTGTTTTATTATATAACAACACCAGGTACTGTGACATGGAGTGTTCCCTCACAGCCAAAACAATAGATGGAAGACCTTTCCTGGTTGCACCAGACTGTACTGTCAGACAAGGTCAGCAATAAAAGTTGGCTAATATCACAAACTGTCTGGGGCAACTAGGCAATTGAACAAGATCCACCCACCTAACAATTCTAATACAACATGCTACAGCCTATTTATTTACCCTTTGCACTGCTGCTGTTTAGAAATACTACCGTTGCACATTGCACATAGGGCCTACCTCTTTTTAATATAGTCTCTATTTACATATATATATATAGTATATATATATTGCCTCTATAGCCTGTATTTACATCTGTAGATCTTGGTGTACCTGTACATAGCTACCTTAACTGTATATAGTTGACTACCATCCTCTCCTGTACATACCATACTGTACACCAGGGGTCGGCAATAGGCGGCCCGCGGGCCATTGCTGGCCCATCACCAATAATATTTGGCCCAGCAGAATATTTTGAGAATCCACTTTTTCTTTTTTTTTCTTTTTTTTTTTTACAATATCGGACCGACAGTCCCACATATAGCGCCTATAATGTCCGAATAGAGAATCTACCTCCACCTGAATAATGCTTATTGTACTTTTATCCATGTTGAGAGTGAATGACACAGGGACAGACAATCAGGCAGCGGGGTGCACCGAAGCGCACTGACGCTGAACCCCTCATAGTGAATCATAAGTAGGTGGACAACGTGTAGTGCTGAAATAGCCGTGTGTGGTTTGAAAAAAATAACACCAGCTCAGTAAATAATTCAAACGTAATGTTTACGTATATGTGACTGCAACACACATATGAACAGTAACAAAGCAAATTCAGTTTAATATTCTGAAAAACATTGACAACAAAATCGGTGAAAAAAAGAAAAGAAAGAAAAGTAATCCGCTTATGCGAGGGGTGGTGGTGCATAGGCCTATGCTCCTGAAACGACAGAGCAAACACGCTATTAGGGATAATAATTACAATGAGCCATTCATTCAAAATATAAAAAATACAATTAGGTTATTAAATACAATAACGACAGGCTTGGTACTCACTTAATGTGAAAAGTGGCATCTCCCATCGGTCAGTATTTGCTTGATATCTGGTTATATGGACGTCACTTTAATCCGCAGGCAGTTCTCAAGTTTTTTTTTGCATCAATCGATTCCTCTCGTGCGTCTTTATCACATTCATTGAGGAAAAGGACGACTCGCATGTATAGAAAGGGAACATTGTGAGCACGGAAGATGTGAGTCTCACAACGGCTTTGCGTTGATGAAACCAGGTAGGATGAACATTATAGTTCGCTGTCCATTCCTCTTTAAATGCCCTGTTTTCACCGTCAACTTTCCTCTTTACACCTTTGGAGAGTGACATGATGTTTCTCTTGCTAGTTAGCAGGTTAAATGTTTAGCTAACTTCACCCGGCAGGCAAACAACCAATCCAATAATAATGTGACCTTGTCTGGGAGGAGGGGGGAATCATTCAGAATGAAAGTATGTTAAATAATTATTAGAATAGGCTAGGCTGCGCTACATCGTCAGTCCACACATTTATTATTCAAAACTATGGAAAAGGGTGAAACTACGTTTCAACGTTGTTGAGAATCACAACACAAACTTGCTAGTCAAGCCAAAATACTGCAACGTAATGGATTGGACTGCTACCTAGTTAGCTACAACACTACTTTACATTGTTACCTAGTTAACTACAACACTACTTTACATTGTTACCTAGTTAACTACAACACTACTTTACATTGTTACCTAGTTAACTACAACACTACTTTACATTGTTACCTAGTTAACTACAACACTACTTTACATTGTTACCTAGTTAACTACAACACTACTTTACATTGTTACCTAGTTAACTAGAACACTACTTTACATTGTTACCTAGTTAACTAGAACACTACCTTACATTGTTACCTAGTTAACTACAACACTACTTTACATTGTTACCTAGTTAACTACAACACTACTTTACATTGTTATCTAGTTAACTAGAACACTACTTTACATTGTTACCTAGTTAACTACAACACTACTTTACATTGTTAGCAGGCTCACAAAACAAGCTGTGTTAGTTGACTAGCGATGTGTACATTTTTCGAAAGAAAAGTCAAAGCATTAGAACGTGTCACATTTTTTAACAATCAATTACTTATGAATGAATGAATGAATGGAATGAATGAATGGTCTTTATTGTCATTGCTACAGTACAGGTACCAAACAACGAAATTTAGGAGGGGTGGCTCCCCTGGTGTTAGGAAAAAGAAAAAAAAAAACGTTCGGGCCCGCCATCTAGTGGCTCAAAAAAAATTTGGCCCGAGGCCAAACCTAATTGCCGACCCCTGCTGTACACTATCACGTTTATATCACTATTTGCACTTCGGGTTAGATGCTAGATGTTAGATGTTTAGGTGCTAAACTGCATTTCGTTATCTTGTGGTACTCTGCGATGACAATAAAGTCGAATCTAATCTAATCCACAGGCAATTGAGATAAGATCACGCTCAGCTCCAAGCTTACCTTTCGGATTCTGTTGATTTTGGTAATGACTATCTTAGGCAAGACATTCTCTATGTTCATTCTCCATTCCATCTGGGAATATCCCACGCCTGTGTGTGAGTGTTCCTCCATGCTCTCTAGTACTCGATGGTTCAGCCTGCTGCTCTCTGTGGTAGTCATGGCTCGACTGTGTGTCTCCTGGGTTTGGTCTCGTTTGACTCTAAAGTTCCCTGGCTCTGGACGTGAACCCCAAACATAAATCACGGTCGAACTGAGCCAGTGTGGTGTGGAATCCACGTCTGACATTCAAACCAGCTGATTAGTTATAGAATATGACGTGCGTTAGGTAGAGGTTCGGTTACCCACTGTTCAACGTAGCCTCTATATTGCCCAGGTATTGCTAGCTAGCACCCCCGATCTTGCTGTAGTGTAAATCATTTACTACCAATGTGCAATGTGCCACTCTGTCGACCATAGTTCAACGCACAACGTAAACATGGTCATTGTTAATGGCAATTTCCAACAAATAGTGCAACTCCAGTAAACAACAGAACTCCGCTAAAGGCCGCAGCACCGAAACAGCTGACGTTGGCACCGGAGTTGGCAGGAAACGCAGCGCCTAGCTTTAGCTAGATCGCCACGCCGTTTGATAGTCTTCTAGCACTGACTATTGATCCCGCACAATTGTTTATTGTTTGTTGATAATATTACCGCGACTAACAACGCTGGTAAACGTAGAACACGGCTACCTTAATCAACACATCGATAACAAACCAGCTAGCTCGCTAGCTAAACAGAGAAAGGCCTCCCTAGACCAAAGCAGGATATTGTTGTTGTCGAAAAACAAATTATACAAATATACATGATGAAATACCTTTTCATGAAAATATTTCTTTGACTTTCCAGTCCGATCCACTCTTTCATTTTGTCCATTGTTCGTTATTTTTCTCAAGTTAGACAAAAAGAAACCCGGATTAATGTGTCACAGACCGAACAATATGGCCCCAAAAATCTCCTTTGTTACAAGCTCGTTGATTGGCTCTTTCGGGAAAAGAAGAGGGCTCGTCTCATTTAAAGCCGTTGCCTGGCAACATAGCATACAGAACACTCAAGAACATCCATCATTACGTAATCTGTTTACCAAAGTGTCAATACCATTCTAATTCTATAGTCAATACCATTCTAATTCTATAGTCAATACCATTCTAATTCTATAGTCAATACCATTCTAATTCTATAGTCAATATTACCATTCTAATTCTATAGTCAATATTACCTTTGACGCACATAGACCCCTGACAACAAACCAGACACATAACCATAGGGTTTTACTCTGTGGATGACAATTCATAAACAAATCTAACATAGTCGTTTCACAAAATAAAAATCCATTGAGTAAGCACTGTTATTAATAAGTCCTTCACACAAGGATATGTGGTTATCCACTAATAATATGTGCCCTACCAGAAAAACGACCATCTTTTTCTTTATTTTTCCTTGTTGCTGTAAATCAAATCAAATTATCCTCTTGAACACGGGTCGATATTCCACTGCATAGCAGCTTCAAACCTTGACTTTGGGCCCCAAAAGGTTCAATGAACTTGGAACAGCCTCATTGGTCTCTGAAGGGGGTGGGCCATGGGGTTGATAAAATAGGTTAATCATACACACACGCGCGCGCGCGCACACACACACACACACACACACACACACACACACACACACACACGAGTAATAAACGGTACCTAATAATAGTGAGTAACTGCATTGTTAACCAGCAACGGTTTTTACATATATGGGTGAATGACGGTTAGATAGCTGGCATACTGTACATTCATGTTTCCTACTGCATGACTCCTTCTTATTTAAGCAAGGAAGGTAAGCTGATCCTAGATCTACGGCCACAGGGAACAGTCTACTGTATCCCCCGGGGGTCTCCATTCCTGCATACTCACAGGCAGGGGGCCCTCCACCAGCAGGTGGAAGCGGGGGTCCTCTGCGGAGAGGCCCTTGTGGGGGGTGTAGCCTGCGTCAGTCAACCCAGCCTGGTGCTCAAACCTCTGGAGGCTCTCCTGGGTCTGCTCTAAAGGATGGGTTTCAAAGTGAGGGAGGGTGTTAGTATACCATGTAACACACGTTATACAACGGATAGATCCGGTCCATTGTCTCTATTGGTCAGTTTGTGTTCCAGCCGTGCCAATATCCATGATATACGCATGGCTAAATGGAATGTTGACACATCTTTTCACATTACTCCGCGTTTGTATATACTGTATTACCATTATCGAAGTTACATTATTACCGTTGCTTAGCAACCGATAAACAACTGTTCCTTGGATGAATACACTTACAATAAAACATAGTTCCATTAAAATACATTCATAAAAAGTTTGTATTGTCTTTCTTTTGTGAAATGTTGATAGATAAATGTGCTAACCGTTGTATAAAAGTGTTATGGAAATCGTTTTGATCATTTCTGAATCTGTTATTGCTATTTTTTTTAATGCCCTTGGAATTGCTCTGTAAATGAACGCCATGATGTTGTATGGAAATGTTAATAAGGTTGGAATGTGTTGTACTTACTGATCATGAGTGTGCTCATGAGAGAGGAGGCCTTGGACTTGACTACATGGGCAGGAGGCTTGGCAGCGGCAGTGGCGGCAGCTGCTCCCTCAAACTGAACTCCATGGTGGGTCAGCAGCTTCCCACCGTCCCCCTCCTGGTCATGAGCATTCATGGATTAGATCATGAACAACGTATGACACCATGACATACAGCAGAGTAACAGTAGGCTAGGTTACAGAAAACCGGCTTTACTGTACATTAAAGGGGGCTGGCGGTAGCCTAGAGGTTAGAGAGGCCGGCTAGCAATCGTAAGGTCACTGGTTCGATCCCCGCCTCAGGAGGGAGCTACATGTGCCCTTGAGCAAGGCACTTAACCCCTAATTGGTCCCGGGTCGCTGACTATGGCTGACCCTGTGCCTAGAGCAAAACATACCAAATTCCAACATTTGACTGACAGGTTGATTTCATGGCAAATAAAACAAACAAACAGTGAATGCTGTGGGAGACGATTGATGTGAAGTAAAGCTAATGGCTACGCACGGTCCATTTTCAACACTTTCTATTGGCTTAATGAAGGCCAAGTTTGATGCGCTGGTCCAACCAGAACTTTCGCACATTTGGGCAAAGTGTCTGGGAACGAGAATAGGGAGCACGGTTCTGATGTCAAAGGGAGCCTCACCTCTCCGATCCTGAACTTCCTCTTAGGGAGGACAGGGTCCTTCCATAGGGTGTTGAAGCTCATGTCAGGCGGCGGGGACTGCATGTGGGCATCCAGGTTTTCGTCGTAGCTGAAGGTGCGCCGTGTCATTCCAACAGGGGACGATAACCCCTGGAACAGTCCTGACATCCCAGACTCCAGGGCTGAGCAACAGACACAACAACGAAGACATGAGACAAAACACAAGGGCAGGCTTTATTTACAACCTGAATGCTGGTTCTCCTTATCATCATCATTATCATCATTGTTACGTCCACATGTGTCCTTGTTGTGTTTCCTTCCCTTCTGTGTTCTCCTCTGTCATTCTTCTTTTTTTTTCTTCTTTTTTTTTCTCCAGATTTTATCCCTTTTTCACCCAATTTGGTATCCAATTGAACCCAACCTAGCATCCAATTATCCCCTGCCTATTGCGTAGGATCCGTGGCCGGCAGCCCCAGAGGGCTGACTGGCTCCTCGAGCCCTGCACCGTTATTCCGGCACCCCGGGGGCGCTGTTGCGCGACGGATCCTTGTCCGGAAATAGTCCTATACCGCCCTCTGGAGCGGCCGCTCAATATGCCGCTCCCTGTGTGCCTCGGCCATATCCGGATCTGGCGAGACCGGGATTCGATCCCAGTCCCCGGTGGGCAGCTTGCACTAGTGGCTAGTGCTTAGACCGCTACGCCACCGCGGGGCACCCTCCTCTGTCATTCTACATTCAGGTGTCATCATTGGCCAATCTGTTCCCTCATTCATCACTCCAATCCTGTCCAGTCAGAGGGCTGCCCATCCTCCAATCAGAGGGCTGCCCGTCTGTTTAATTCCTCATTGTACCGCTCATAGTCTGTACCTCACCACCGTTTTCGTATTAAATAATTGCACTTTAGTTCTTTCGTGTTGTGCCATTTATTCGTTTTCCCTCCCACAATAAGTGGCAACATACACCTTTATGTTTCGGCTCCCCCTACACCCCCTAGACGTAGAGCCATAAGATCTGGGAGTTCGTAACTATCATCAACATCATCATCATCAGCAGCAGCAGTATAAACAAATACATTGTACTTAAAAATATACAAATAATTAGCCCCGCGGTGGCGCAGCGGTCTAAGCATTAGCCTCTAGTGCAAGCTGCCCACCGGGGACTGGGATCGAATCCCGGTCTCGCCAGACCCGGATATGGCCGGGGCTCACAGGGAGCGGCATATTGAGCGGCCGCTCCCAAGGGGGGACAAGGATCCGTCGTGCAACACCGCCCCCGTCTGGTGCTGGAGTAACGGTGTCGGGCTCGAGGAGCCAGACAGCTAGTCTGCCTGGCGATCTCCTCTGGGGCTGCCGGCCATGGGGTCGTGCGGCGGATCCTACGCAATAGGCAGGGGATAATTGGATGCTAGGTTGGGTGCAATTGGATACCAAATTGGGTGAAAAAGGGATAAAATCTGAAAAACAAATTTAAAAAAAAAATATATATACAAATAAAACCCCCCCAAAATATAATTAAATGTATTACCTGGTATTTCTCCCCGCCTGGATGCCATGCTGCAATCAGAAAGGCCAGGCTGTCTGCGAGGTTGTGTAGGTTGTGTAGGTTGTGTAGGTTGTGTGTGTTGACTGTGTAGGTCCTGTCTACGAGGTTGTGTAGGTTGTGTGTGTTGTGTAGGTTGACTGTGTAGGTTGTGTAGGTTGTGTAGGTTGTGTAGGTTGTGTAGGTTGTGTAGGTTGTGTAGGTTGTGTAGGTTGTGTGTGTTGACTGTGTAGGTCCTGTCTGGGTTCCTAGAAAAGAAAGGCAAGATAGGAAAGGCATGAGAGGAGCATGGTGGGCCAGATCCATAGGTCTGCTACTTATAGACCTGTATTAGTGACGGAAAATCAGCTTAACTATCATAGCTAAAGCCCACTTACACCACTTCAAATGTTGGGTTAAAATCTAAAGGCTGAAATGGAATGCAGAACTTTAATAGACTGTAGAAAATAGCAGTGTTTTATGTTTGTTAAGGAAAGAGCACAGTGTCCTGGGACCACGTCCGAGCCTCCCAAATAGACCCAGAGTCCAGTTACCAGCCGTCTGGAAAGGGCATTTGACTTTAGCACGTCATTTGATGGAAGTTGAGAAGTCACACATGCATATGCATACACGCACGCATACGCACATGCACACACACGCACGCACACACACGCACGCACACACACACACACGCACGCACGCACGCACGCACACACACACACACACACACACACACACACACACACACACACACACACCAGATAGTAAATCAGTAAAGCTGTAGATTGCAAAGGACTTTGTGTTATCATTGCAACAGGGATGTGTATACGACAACCTACCCCTATAACAATTATTCTGGTATATTGTGGTCAGTAGTAACCTAACTCTACTTTATAATCAATGAACCAACTCGAACAACCCTGTCTTTTCTGGTGGCTTTGAATTGAACAATAGTAGTCGTAGGTTACACATTTTGAGTAGCTTGGTCAATAAAAACACTTCTATTACGTAAGGACATGCTGCGCGATTGTCACGGGTCAAGGCGGCTGGTGGAACCCGGTAAAAATGGCCAACGTCAGCAGTACAGTAGCAGCACCCATACCAGATGTGGATAGACAGTGACTTGCAAAAACATGCAACGTTAATGTAATGAAATAAACCCTATACTCTGTAAAACAATTACAATTCTAATTATAGATTATGATAAAGTTGCATTATAGCCCTGTTAAATGTTGGTTTAAGATGTAATGCATTACGTGTAGTAGTAGCTAAATGATAAATCCAATCCAATCCATATCCACTGAAAACAATATGTTTGCATTATTAATAATAATAAGCAATAAACAAAGACAAAAACGGTAGGCTGTAATAAGTAGTGCGCTCACCACTGACGGACACCTGCGCGTTGTCAATCGTTAAGTCACAGTCGCAATTCCTGCGATGCGTTTTGGATGAATAAACAAACACTGGTCGTCTCATCCATGACTTTTGGACGGGGGCGGCAAGTCAACTAGTGTGGATAGAGTCTAGGTCTGCGTCTGGCAATGATTCATTATGATAAACAAGCGGCCGTCCTCGGCGGAAGTGATGATTTTGTGTTCGGATTCTAAAAGTGAATGTTCCCGCCGTGCATGGATCTGTTTAGAGATGTTGAAGTGTAGAATAATGTGCTATTGCTGTTTCTTCCATATCCTTACCGTTTGTAATACAAACACCTGTCACAATACTTAATAATACTGGTTAGGAAATGTTATGGACCGCACTGGCTGCAGCAAACTGGCTAAACAGTTGAAGCCCATCTTCATACCTGCACAACTGCACCATGTACTGTATATAGGGGAGAGTGGGGTGAGTTGAGCCACTTTTAACTTGAGGCGATCTTAAAGTGAGGGCATGACAGTAATGTCTCCAACTAAAATATGTACATATATTTCAGGATGTGGTGCATCCCTGGGAATAATCACTTTGGATCTAAAATAAACCGTTTTCAAAATATGACTTTCCCCCCCCAAAAAGGTTTTCTGCGTCAATGCATCTGTTTCATTATCTTGAGTCTCTGAACACAGTGTATCATATCTGAACATAGCATGTGAACATGAATAAAAAGAAAGAAATAAATAAAATAATAGAAAATAAACAAGGGGTGTGTTCGTAAATACACTCTGGAAATCTGCTCTGGTTTCAAAGTGCTCTGGTTTCATCGTCATAGAGCGTTCTGAAATCACTTAATTTAAATGGTAAGTTTTACAAACTAACTGTAAACATGGCGGACACATTACCATCATTTCGCTGGCTGCCAACAATTTTACATTAACGTGTTTACATTAACATTGATGTGAGCTAGCTTTCTGTAGCTAACTTTAGTGATGTTGACAGTAGAGAATAGATTAACTATCGTTTCCATTTTCATCTTTTAAAATGTATTAAAATGGACGTTAATTAATCTCATGTAAAAACATGAGTACATGCATGTTGAATAATACTCAACATATATACTAATAATAATGATAATAGAGTATCAAGCTGCAACCATAACATAGGGGAGAGCAGAATGATTGGGGCTTGTGGGAAAGTTGAGCCACCCCTTGTTTCTAGGCAACCATAGACAAAATTGCACAAAATTAGACACTGAGAGTGCACAAAAAGACGGTTTGTCCGAGCGTCTGAACATACTAATCTAAAACATTCCAACATTTTTAAAACTTTTAGATTAGTATGTTCAGACGCTCTGACAAACCGTCTTTTCTGTGCACTCTCAGTGCACAATTTTGTGCAATTTTGTCTATGGTTGCCTAGAAACAAGGGGTGGCTTATAACTTTCCCACAAGCCCCAATCATTCCGCTCTCCGCTACATTGT
>NC_137688.1:20935911-20965911 GCF_963989245.1 Nansenia antarctica
AGGTACACACAAGTTATTTCTGAGTCACAGGCAGAATGGAGGCACTAAAGACCGAAAGGGAAAAGTTGGCAGTCACTTTTGAGAGAGGATATCGCCACATCATCAGGTCAGTGGCATTGATGGGCGAAGATGACATGAAACGCGAGTGGATAGCGCTCCTGTCAAATGCGAAAGACCTAAACTCTGCAGACGACAATTATGAGGAAGGTTTGAAGGCCAAAGCAAGTCAGGAACCTGAGACAGGTAACAGTCAGCTTCTTCAAGACATCACCAATGCCGCTGAGGAGAGAGCTCAGAAGGTTGAACAGGTCGGTCACGTCTTAAAGGCCAACATGTGGACAAGGTTCGCGGGAGTCGAACTTTCATCCACAATTAGACGAGCAGAAAGGAGTCACGAAGGCGCGAAGAGGATCAGTCTAGAGGAGGCAACCCACGACGTTTGTAAAGAACGAAGCACACTCACAGATAACCTCATCATCAAAGCGCGAAGTCTGCTATCAAGCTGGGGGGAGTGGATCCCTGTAGTTGAGGCGTGCAACACGAGAAAGTCGCTAGAGGAGCTGGAGGACAAAAGGGATGAACTTTGGGAAACGTTTGTGACTGAATTTGGAAGAGTTGAGAAGGAGAATACTGACAAAATGGCCGACAAGGCCGCCGCAGCAAAGCAAATGGCCACCGACGCTCTCGCCGAAGATGAGAGGAAAAGGGCCGACGTTCTCGCCGAAGATGAGAGGAAAAGGGCCGACGCTCTCGCCGAAGATGAGAGGAAAAGGGCCGACGTTCTCGCCGAAGAAGAGGCCAAAGATCGAGCGACGAATAGAGAAAGGGCCGACGCTCTCGCCGAAGATGAGAGGAAAAGGGCCGACGTTCTCGCCGAAGAAGAGGCCAAAGATCGAGCGACGAATAGAGAAAGGGCCGACGTTCTCGCCGAAGAAGAGGCCAAAGATCGAGCGGCAAATAGAGAAAATAAAGAAGCCATTGCCAAGCTGGAAAGGAAAGCCGCTGAGGCAAGACTGAAGTCAGCTGATAGCGTGGCCGAGTTTGAGAAGGAGACAGCGAAGGTGAAATTGGGGGCCGAAGAAGAGATCGCTGAGGCAAGGCAGAAGGCGGCCGTGATTGAGTTGAAGGCAGCAGAAATAGCCGCTCAAGAGCGCGCCAAACTACTGGAGGCTCAGCGGGAAGCATGGGAACAAGCCCGGGAGGCAGGGCTGGAGAGCGCCACATATGGAGGCAACCGCACTGGAGCCATCCCCAAGATCAAACTCCCTCCAACAAGGCTGCCCGTGTTCAGCGGGTGTATGAGAGATTTTCATCGCTGGCGGAAAGATTGGGAAAGCCTGCAGAGGCAGGGAGACCCATCGGGGTCGCCAGAGGTGAAGAAACTTCACCTCCTCGAGAGCATAGACCGAAAGGTTTTCGAGGAGCTCAAACTCTCGAGCTACCGCTCAGCGGAGGACGTATTCAAAGCCTTGGAGAATCGGTTTGGAGACAAGGCAACCATCGCGCTGCAAATTATTGAGGAATTGGAAAGAATACCAGCGGTAAAAGGAAACCAGCCGAGGAAAGCGATCGACCTTATTCAGGCAGTGGAAAGAGCCCTCATGGACCTGACTGACTTAGGAGAAGTGGGCGCTATGAAGAACCCACTTGTAATTAAGGCCATCGAGAGCAAACTGCCAGATCGCGTGCAGGAAGGCTGGTTTACCTTTGTAACCGAACCCGAAAACCAAGTCGCCCCAGACAAGCAATTCGATGCTCTTCTTCTGTTTCTGAAAAGGCAGGAAGTAATCCTCGAAAGGATGGCGCGAATCCGAGGCTCCACAGAAACCTCTGAGGGAACACCAGAGAAGCCAGTCAGATGGGAGAAGAGGGCATTCACGAGGGCCACGGAGAGAGACTCACCGGTAGATGAAGAAGAGGAGGAACATCGAGGTGAAACCAGAGTCACGGGCAGGAACTCGGAAAGAAGAGAAGAGTGTGACATCTGTGGAAGCGATCAGCACGGTGGCAAAATATTCTTCTGCCAAAAGTTCAAGAGTTTCAGTCTGGCAGAGAAACGAGCCATAGCAAGGCAAAGCAAAGCCTGTCAGAAATGTTTGGGCATGCACGGCGCCGACGGGGAGTGTAGTAACCGGTACCTGTGCAGAGTGTGCAAGCAGAATGAAGGAAGGGCAAGTCATCACTACCTTCTGTGTCCCGAGTGGAGTGAGGGAAAGAAGACAGGGCCAGGGTTCTCTGATAAGCAACGGGAAGTCCTGGACTCTTTGGGACTCAACCCTGAACAGGAAAGGAGGATGAAGGACGCATTCACCAGTAAGGCTTCGATGACGCTGAACACGGGCGCAGAAGGCGGGGGTCTCTTCGCGGAGAATGGGCCAGAGGAACATCCAGTACTAATGATGACATTGATAGTCAAAACAGAAGCAGGAAATGCCCTGGGAACCCTCATAGACCTCGCCTCCGACACAAATTATATCACCAACCGGGCCGCCGATCGGCTCCAACTGGAGCGGAGGCAAGTAACACTGACTGTGCAGGGGGTCGGTGGAATGAAGGTCAGGGTCAAGACTAACAAATACCTGCTAAAGGTCAGGGCGTGGAGCAACAACAGATGGAGTCCCCACGAGATGGTATGCTACGGGCTCGACACAATCGCTCGTGCAGACAAGGTCATCAGTCCAGAGCGACTCTGTAAGTTCTTCCCTGGGGTCGAGAAGAAAGAGCTGGTCCGACCTAAGGAAATCGAGCTCTTGATCAGCCACCGAGAGGGACGACTCGCTCCACGGTGGAGAAGAGGGACGGGAGACTTAGTGCTGTGGGACGGGCCTCTGGGGAAGACCGTGGGAGGAACGCACCCAGACCTGTTTGAAAGTTGGGAAAGATCCGCACACAACTCCCAGACGCACTTTGCACATTCTCTGAAAACGGAGGCAGTAAGATTTGAGGAGATCCCCTGCAAGACGCCCAGCGCAAAAGAAGAGGATGGAGACCAGAAGCCGCAAGGTCATGAAAAGACCGGGAGAACAGCTGCAAGCAGCAAAGAGGTCCTCGAGTGGTGGAGCTGGGATAGCATCAGCGCTGCGTGCGAGCCAAAGTGCGGAGGGTGTCGCTGCGGAAATTGTCAGCCGGGCGGGAAAGAGATGACTCTCGCAGAGGAGAAGAAGATCAAAACCTACGCAATTACCCGCGTCAACATCGGGGACAAGCCAGCCGGATGCATCGCCCAGCTGGCCATGAGGAAGACGGCAAGGCTGCCAGAGGTCGCCCACCTAAAAGAAGAGCGGAGAGCGCTTGAGGAGGACACCTATGTAGACGACATTCTAGCGTCTCATGGCGACAGGAGAGAGCTGAGGAGCATCACGGAGGGAATCGAGAGGACGCTCAACGCTGGAGGTTTCGCTCCGGAACCACGGATCCAGTCGGGTCAAAGTGGGAGGAGCAAAGAGGGCCAGCCTGCAGAAACGAGGGCCAATGTGGAGCCAGAGTCAGAGGTGTTGGTGCTGGCTGATCAGCTGAGCGAGGAAACATCCAGGGGAGTGGCTGTAAGTGCTCGAGACAGCGTGAGCATGCTGCAACGGAAAGCGTTCACTGCAACTGTAACACGCGCTCAGGCGAGGAAGGGGCTGGACCCGAAATGCGCCATTGAGGAGGAAGCAAATGCAAAGGGGACATCCACACCGGTTGGGAGTTCCAGGGACCTCGAGTATGAGAGGGAGAGGCTTTGGGGCGCTGCTCTCATGGACCTGATTGAGCCAGAGCGCTTCAGTGAAATAGGCAGGCTCATTCGGGTAGTTGGGTGGGTCCGGCGAGCTGTTAGGCAGTGGTCGTTTTGCAGGAGGGCTCCAGAAGACGCAAAGTGGGAGGCTACTCGCCTGAGGGAGACAAGAAGCGGAGTTAGCCTCGGCGTCCAGGAAGAAGTGGGACGGTTTTGGCGACAGTGGAGTCAACTAGCTGGGCCCGGACTTCTCATCCGCACCAAGTGGCACAGAGAAGCCCGAAATGTGGCCGTGGGAGACGTGGTCTGGTTGGCTGACCAAAATGCCCTAAGGGGGCAATTCCGCCTGGGGCGGGTGGTGGAAGCGAGGCCAGACGAAAAGGGGTTGGTTCGGGACGTAAGAGTGAGGGCTTGCCTAAGCCAGCCTGCTCTAGGAGTGGGGGCTTCAGGACGAAGAAGGAGCGAAGGCCGCGATCTCTTCCCAACGCTCGACCGAGACGTCAGGCGGGTGGTCGTGCTGTTTCCCGTGGAGGAGCAGTAAAAATGACTGTATTGAAGAGAGGGAAAGTTGTGGTCCATTTAGTTATAAAGGACCAATGGACCAAGTGGGAGGTGTTTGGCTAATCCATGGGAGGGTTCATTTGGGGGTTATTTTATTTGTTGTTTGTGATTGGTTAAAAGTATGCATGAGTGGAGTGATTGGTTAGATAGAAATGGGGGCGGGCTTAATGAGTGTAATCTGAGAGACAGGGGAGAAGGGAGATCAGTTGTATAGAGAGATGGGAGTTGGTAAGTTGAGTTCTGTATGATTGTGTAGTGTGTTAAATCTTTTCTGTTAGTTTGTTCACTGTTGTTTATTTACATGTACTAATATCAATGTATTGTGTTCAGTTTTACAATCTGTTTAATAGACGAAGAAGGAAACCAAACCGAATTGTGTCAGTCTCATCATTTCACCCGTACTGCCGGAGCAAGCAGAGGATTCGCCATCAGCTAACTAGAGGGAGAGCTGAACAGTGTGTGTGTGTGTGTGTGTGTGTGGGATAGTGAATTACACCCCCTAGTGGTGATGTACCAAACTCATTGCTTGGTCAAAATGCTGCAGTGTTAAAAGAACAGCCAGAAGTCATGTAGGTTTATGGTTTTATAACTTGTTGTTGTACTCACATGAAGTTAGCGAGAATCCTCTGCACTTTTTTCATCCTGGGGTCCAGACAGTACTGCACTCCATTGTTAAGGCGGACACTGTTAGGAGACAGAATGGGACATTTGGTTTAGTTGATACTGTATAACATTATGTGATTATCATAACGTAACATATAGGTCAACAGACAGAAGGACAGACAGTACAGTCAGAGAGACAAATACTCACACAATCTCCAGCTTTCCACAGGATGGGGAGGGGGGAATGATCTGGATGTCCTCGATATTCGACGGTCTCCCAAAGTTGTCCCTCACACGTCGACACAGACAGCGCTGGCTGACAGAGCCTAGAGAGTCAGTGGGTTGAACTGATTATTGCAACTTAATACTAAATCATATAGTGACTACATAGCAATATAAACAAACATCAAATATCCTCTATCCTCTCTCTCCACGATTGATAAGACTGTTTGTGTATCTTGCTATAAACTAAATAAAACAAAATTCCCATTCTAGAACCTGATACTGATCACATGGTGAAGAGTGGTCAACTTACGTTGGGCCACCGCGATACAGACTATGACTGCAAGGAGCAGGAGGACTTTGGTGTTCATGGTCATGGTTGTCTTGTGTTCGCGTTGCGGTCGTCTCTGCTGCTGTTAATGCCTGAGATGAGTCCCTTTTGTGCTCAAAGACAAAGATGAGTTTTGAAAATGAGATGAGTGTGAAAAAGAGAATGATGATGAGTATGGGAAAGACAGAAGTTCAGTAAAGGTCTGAAGAGAAGAGGTCTCTTATATACTGATGTCTGACGCCTTTATGTTTTCTGTGACAAGGGGAAATTTCCTTCTCCGGAAACTGAAACTTTCAAAGTGCAACAAGCCCCCTCTCTACCACTACTCTCTGCTCTACCACTACTCTCTACTCTAAGTTTCATTATATTGTGATGCAAGCTTTGCCCTTCTCATTGAGACTTAATGACAATGTGTGTGGACTAATGTGTGTAGCCTACTGGGAATACACTGTCCAAAGGGCAGTTTTAATCCTTCACTACATATTTTGTTTGTTTGTCTGTTGTCAGTCTTGTCTTGTGGTTATGTGTTGTTGTGTAGCATTTGTATTAGTTCTGAGTGGGAGGATTTGAGGGGAGGGCTATCAGGGTTTACAGAACATGGTCGAGTGGGGTCATAGACTTTGGTGTGGGTCAATTGACCATGAGTAGGGTTTTTGATTGTAGTGCCATTTAAGATTCCAATGTCCCTTTACTAAGAGTGCAGTGTCTGTGTGCGCAGTGCCCTTAGTGGGGGATGTAAGTGTGTGTCAGTGTGGGGGGCACGATTTCTTTAGGACAATTTGCCCACTGTCCGGCTGTCACCCTGCCTACCCCGCCTCCGTATTGCCCGCTGACGACCCCTAGGAATCTTCGCCCTAATAATAAAGATCATTGTGTTTTTCTAAAACAGTGTGAGGACTTGTGTGTTGCTCATCCTCTGACATTGGACTCCAACCTGATTTGCATGAATCCATGTTTTATTACAGTATTTTGCATTAATTAAATATTGGCTGTGCGTTTGACTGTATTTGACTGACACATTGGCTTTAACTCCATGTTGTTGAATGAAGACTAAACCAATTTCAAACGATCAGCAAATCTCATGTTAACAGATTACTCCCTTCCCCGCTTCCCTTACTCCCTTATCCCAGTGACTCCAAATGCATAAAACACTAAGGTTTGATGTACTGTATGCAAGCATTTAGATATTATATATCTATTATATTGTATTTGTGTGTGTGTGTGTGTGTGTGTGTGTGTGTTTGTGTGTGTGTTTGTCTGTCTGTCTGTGTGTGTGTGTGTGTGTGTGTGTGTGTGTGTGTGTGTGTGTGTGTGTGTGTTTGTGTGTGTGTGTGTGTGTGTGTGTGTGTGTGTATGTGTGTGTGTGTGTGTGTGTGTGTGTACCTACATGTTTGGTTATGTTTGGGCATGAGCTCTCACTGAATATTCTTTGTAAA
Source organism: Nansenia antarctica (assembly GCF_963989245.1). NCBI lineage: Eukaryota > Metazoa > Chordata > Actinopteri > Argentiniformes > Microstomatidae > Nansenia > Nansenia antarctica. The sequence goes on from NC_137688.1 coordinate 20,942,780, forward strand.
GACTACTGTGAGATCTATTTCTACATGATGTTTATTTTAGATTTGACAATTTAATCATTCTACGTTTGAGGTTGATATGAGATTCCCTTCATATTTCAAATGTAAAAAACGTTAAATGTATTTTATTTTGAAAGTGATCCTATTAGTTTAATGTGTTTAGTTATGTACTGTGCTACTGTTTACAGTTTGCATGGACTGTGATGAAGTGACGGTTGTTCTCCTGTTTACTTTGTTATAATGAGTCAACTATATTCTTCTGCCTGTCATATTCATTAAACCTGAAGAGACTATGAACTCATTTAGCTCATAACTGCCATACTGTACCTCTCACTATCATTGTCATGTTTTGTTCTTCTGGTTAGATGCTAAACTGCATTTCGTTGTCGGGTACTTGTACTCTGCAATGACAATAAAGTTGAATCTAATCGAATCTAATTTACCCTCTTACACTACACTGTTGGTGATTTATTACATTATGTGTCACACGTGTGTGCTAACTAACCCTAACCGTAACCCTAACTTACATTAGCCTGCACAGTCTTAGGCTGAAATCAGTTCAATATTATCTGCACATCTTCCCCGTTTGAAGAGGAAGAGGTGCTAAGGTTACAGGTTCCTCTGACGCTTCAGTCTCTGTGGTCACTAGCAGTGAGCTGGGTTGAATTAGGTGATGAATTCTACATAGAGATAAAGGTATAAAACCGTGCTGCGTGAGCTTCTCTTCTGTCTGTATACATGCCAGATGACTTTCCATGACATACAGTTATCGGCATTGTCAATATGTATTGCCAATAATAAGTGATTTGTGATTTGATAAGGGATATTGTTGCTTGTATGTGCATGTTGTCTGTGTGCATTTGGGGACATTTTTAGGTCTTTCCGTTTGACAGTGGTCTTTGCAGCACATAGCTTGTGTGGTTAACACCTCTCGTCTCTGCAACTTGGTTTCAGCTCCTCTTTCCTGTCTAAAGCATGGCTGTGACAACCTTGGTATATAGTAGTAATATTCTCACATTATTCTGGGCCCACGTAAAAAAAATAGTTTTCCACTAGGTAGGTGCATTCATTGGTCTATATGGGTCACACATACTTGATCAGTTAATATAGCCCATAAATGTCCATTCAAATATCCATGCCTGTCAATTCGTTCTTTCTTTAATTCTCTATTATGTGGTAGTTTCGGGTAAAAGTGTTATTGTGAGTATAAGTGAGTTGGGTGAATGGGTTTCCCCTGAATGATTGGGCAACCCGACTTTCAGGTCCTGTTTCTATCCCTAGCAGAAAGTCTGGTGAGAGTAGAGGAATACACCAAGTCTCATTCCCAGGGTCTGGTGGACCAACACGTCAAACTTAGCTTTCATTAAGCCAATAGGATGACCGTTGAAAACGGACAGCGCATTCATTGCCATTGGCTGTACTTTGCATCAATCATCTCCCACAGCACTCCCCCCCCCCACCCTAACCCTAACCCCACATATTTTAGATTCAAAGCTACACGTTGCTGAAATCAAATGCTTCACTCTAATAACTAATAACAAACGCTTCACTCACAGTAAATTCACTCCCACTAAGGCCAAGTTTAATGTGTTTCGCTGTGCAATAGCCTGGGCGTGAGGTTAGGAATACACCTGGCCACTTCCCTATACTGTCCAGTGTACTGCCCATTGGGTATACAGGTAGCTACAATATAGTGAAACAAAATGAACTAACTGACATCAAAGCATTCACGTTTATAGGACTAAGTATTAGTTTTTTTTTGTGAACATCTTAGAGTGACACTGACACAAACAAGAAATCAGGGACTACATATTTGTCAGTGATCTGTTGCTGATACTACTAGTAGTTAGTTCTATTGCTTTGAGTACTCTGGCTGTGGCTGTGGCCAGGGTTGCTGAAACCTACCACGTTTGTTTGTTTGTTTGTTTGTTTGTTTGTTTGTTTAATGCCATGACATTAGCTAGTCTTCCTGGAGTCCGACACAAAAATCATATTAGGACAATTGTCAACATTATATACATACAGACAATTGTAAACTTTGTATACATACATACATCATAATAACAAAAGAAAGGAATAAAATACATGTAAAAATAAACCGTCTGTAGGGCAAAGGTCGTGCTAGCATTGGAGAAGTGGTGAGATGAGACAGGAGGAAAGAGCTCTCTGGTCTGTGAGTCATCTCTGTGTTTGGGGAAGCACAGAGATAAGCCCCCTAGCCTCTAGAACCAGGCTTTAGGTCAGGGTAGCCACACTGTATTTACATATATACTGTATACACACTGCATTTAGGGTCAACTACTGCGTCATTCAAAGCCCTATCCCCTAGAATTTACATATATACTGTATACACACTGTATTTAGGGTCAACTACTGCGTCATTCAAAGCCCTATCCCCTAGAACAACAAGGCACTTAATTTAGACCTGAAAGGGTCCGGTTGTAGCAATAAGGTGAACAATCCACCTTACCAGGGTACAGGCTATTTACAATTGTTGCCATAGGCCTAGATTTTCCTATCCTTTCTGATAAGAAGCACCTGAGGGGTTTCCTGCAATGCCAGATCATGAGCTACTCAGACTATCGCTCAGCCTGGAAAGAGGCACACATAGCGATCTTTATAGCATGCTAGCAGGGTTCGAGTTATAAGCTGAACTCTGTGGGGGTCTCCAAAATAACAGTGTGAAATGTTCTCATGCACGCGCGAATCATGCCCACACAGCGATGGGACTTACAAGTTTTAATTAGCTATAGGCAGTAGCGGATTAAGGTGGTCTGTGGCCCTAGGCTACTCCTTTGTGTGAGGACCCCCCGCCCCCATACACAAGCTTCCCCCCTCCCCAAAATATACAACTCACGAGCACCCTGCACACACACACCACTCATAATGCTTTACCATAAAACACTTAAACACTTTAATAACACAATAACACAACAGTGTTAATAATGCAAAGAATAAAAAAAAGGTTCAGTGCATTCAGTTCTGTCTCTATTGCTCTCCTCTCCCGTTGTCTCTCTGTTACTGTCCTGTTGTCTGTCTCTCTGTTGCTGTCCTGTTGTCTGTCTCTCTGTTGCTGTCCTGTTGTCCGTCTCTCTGTTGCTCCCCTCAGCTCTAAATGAAAGAAATGAATTAGCTAATTAGTTGGCATGTAAACATATAGTTAGGGTTGGGTACAGTTTGGGTTTTATTCGATACCGGTGACAAATCGATACTTTAAAAACGGTACCGGTACAGAAACATCATCCTCATCCTCAAATCCCAACCTATCCTGACGCTACAGCTGCAGGCTACTCATTTCACCACATCAACAGCCCCACATGAAACAACAGCTATAAAAGCAATAGTCACACATGTATCTCGGCCAATAATTTTGTTATTTTTGCTATACAGAAGGAGCGAAAAATACATTAGGTTAGTACACTAGGTTAGTAAAAAGTAAAAGCCACCTTACCTTTACGGAGACAAGATAGACCAAAGTGGTCTGTTTTCAGTAGGCTGAGTGGTCTGTTTTCAGTAGGCTGAGTGGTCTGTTTTCAGTAGGCTGAGTGGTCTGTTTTCAGTAGGCAGCAGAGTCCTCAGTAGTAGCAGCAGTAGTAGTAACAGTAGTAGAAGCAGGGCTAACGTTAGGTGTCATAGCAGGTTTCTTTGATAAAAACCCGACATTTTCTAGGCTTGATGACCCGGTCGGCAGCAGTGGCCTTTTTTTGGGCGGCATGGTAGCTACTGTATGTATATACTCCTGTATAGCTAATTAATGAATGTTTGCTTCTCAATAATAGGCTAGGTGCACGATCTCACTACTTCCTGAAAGGCAACTGGTGTCTCACTCTATTGGTTTAATTGATTAATCAGCTGTGCACTGTGTGTTCCAACGGTTTACCGCACAGCTGATTAATCAACCTTTTGCTGTTGCACAATATTCTACTGCGCCCCATGGTGTCTTGGTGGTGAAGTGCAGGCAGTCAAAGGCATACTGTCATTCACAGGAGATTAATGGTGCGCGTAGTTCTTTTGAAAAACGTGTTTATTTTACAATATTTATAATATAAATTAAATAATATTCATTACATTGACATTTTGATCAAATAATAGTTGTGGTAATGTATTATTAGCGACCCCCACAGATTTTTGATTTTACTGCCTTCATGGGAGCTCAGAGAGCCTCAGACCATCTCTATGGGAGCTCAGCTCCCATTGGCTCCCACATAACTCGAACCCTGCATGCTAGAAATGGCTAAATTGTATGTCTTGTATTAGTCAGGCACAGTGGCGGCGCTAGGGGGTGGCTACTGGGGCTCAAGCCCCGGATGTTTTCTGAAAAGCCCCGAATGTTTTACTTTCAAAAAAAAAAAAAAAAAAAAAAAATCGTGAGTAACGTGCGGTACCGGAGTCCAACAGAGAGGCAGCAGCTGCGCGACATTAGCCTGCGTACTGCGTAGCCTGCCCTGCCCTGAAGAAGAAGTGATCTCAATCAGTGCCTCTCAATCAGTGCCTGACTTTGTAAGCATGGATATCCGAAAGTTTTTTTCAAAAAAACAATCGCCAAGAACTGTTGCAGCAGCCGTATCAGCAGCTGACAACAATGACGTCACCAGCAGTGATGACATAGATGATGTTTCAGGTTTGTGAATCTTATTAGAAAGGTGACTGACTCACTGACACTACTTTTCCGGTTTGCTAATGCTAGCTGGCTATCATAACATAACGTTATGTTATAATGAAAATGAAACATAGCAAGGTACTGTTACGGGATTACGAGAAAACGTGAATGGATATAAGGTTGATGTTTAATAGTTTGTATAGTTATAGTTTGAAAGTCTGTATAATGAGTGAGGAAGAGAGAACACAGTGAGGAAAAGAATGGAGGAGATACAACTAGAGGAAGAGATGAAAACAGGGTGAGAAGAAAGGAGTGAAGAACACAGCAGTAAAAGACAGCAGAGGTGCCAGCCAGGATCACATGTAAGAGAATAAGATGCATTTCATGTTTGTTTTTTACATCTGAAGTTTATGAGGTGCCAGCCAGGATCACATGTACTGTAAGAGAATAAGATGCATTTTATTTTATTGTTTTACATGATATAGTTATTATATATTATATATCATGATATGGTCAGTCTTAATACCCCTTTTGTTTTATATGTTCTTCTTTCAATGGATGTGAGGCATGTTCCCTGGATCAGTGATCTGAAATCACTTCAACCAGCTGCTGACTGTATTTGAGTGAGTTAAGGCATTAGTGTGGGGGACATGGCGCGTTCTGGCCTGCAGGGGGAGCTACGTGTGCTGACCTCCCTCTGTGCCCAGAACCACCACAATTAGTTTGCTTCATTAAAGGGTGTGAATGTATATGTGTTCTCCAGTGCCAGTCTCTTTTGTCCGCTTTAAGGTGGTGGTAAGTTGAAGGTTGAAGGCAATTTTTTCTGGCAATTTTTTTGAAGGCAACATTTTGTTTTTTTGAAGGCAAATTTTTTTTTTTTTTTGAAGGCAACATTTTTTTTATGGCAAATTTTTCACATTATATTATCCCTCTGGGCTAAGCCCCGGATCTCCTACAATCCTAAATCCGCCCCTGGTCAGGCAACCTATGGGGTAGGTGGTAGGGGTCAATTTTGGAAGTTGGATGAAAGAAGCTGAGAAATGCTTTATCACAGGTTCCTTATATCACTGTTTCTAAAAAGCACTAACTAAAAAGTACACTAAAATAATGCTGTTTTAAGCACATTCTCTTCCCACTTGTGTTTGATACCATCATTTTATTATTTAGGCATTTTAAGGCAATATTAAAAAGATGAGTTTTTAGACATGACTTGAACATATTTGCTGAGGTTGCATCCCTAATGTAAACTGGCAGTGCATTCCACAATTTGGGTGCATAAAATGAGAATGCAGCCTCACCAAATCTCTTCTTTTGTACATGTGGTACACAGAAAAAACAAGTGTCAGAAGACCTGAGAGCTCTATTGGGCTGATATGCTAGCAAAAGGTCTTTCAGATATTCTGGTGCTGTGCCAGTGAGAGCTTTATAAACAAGCAGTAGTTTACAGTTTGCATGTGTGAATAGAGAGATGTCATATCTCTCTATCTATGTGGTTTTCCATCGAGGTAAAAACAGCAGAGATGAGATTTCCTGTGGGCAGATGCAGCCGCAAGATAATCTTCATCTCTTTTTGACAGGAACCACTGTGTTAGTTTTAGTTTTAATATTTCATGCTAGTGAATATTTCATGTGTTTTTATTTAGAGTAGAATGTAGAGTGCACGAACCCTATCATTTCAAAGCTAAGGTACTCTGTAGGGGGAAAATGTGGGGAGGCATTTTTTGTATGTAATATTGAGCTACCAAGTCCATGGTCAGACCTTACGAGACCATTGTTTGGCTGTCTCCTCTTGGTCGGTGGTAAGGTCCCGGGGGGTGCATGGTTGAGTGTGTATCCAATAGTGAATGGTCAAAACGAGTCGACTGAATAGTGAACATAAACACTTTAAACCCACCCTCCCTCCTCTCGTTCTAGAATGTCTAAAAAACACTTAAAAACGAATTAGTTTCAAAAAGATTCTCCTAAAAATGGTAACGTAAATCACTTATGAAAGAGGCAACTGTATGCAATGACTGGAAATGTTGAAAGTGGCATTTGGCATTTGTTTCCCACCTACAGACAGAGGAGAAGCTCACAGCCTAGAGCTGAACACTACTCATTTACATTTGACCTTTTAGACTTTTAGCAGACGCCTTTATCCAAAGCAACTTACAACAAATACATGTGTCTAAGTGAATCATCTATACATCAGTCATTATAAGAAAACAATCTAATGTATGCTAGGACCAGGAGCCATTGGCGGTCACAATGCTCGAAGAAAGAATAATTATTATTATTTACAGTTGAGAAACTGTACATGGGGGGTAGTGGGGATGAAGAGGTCTGTACATGGGGGGTAGTGGGGATGAAGAGGTCTGTACATGGAGGGTAGTGGGGATGAAGAGGTCTGTACATGGAGGGTAGAGGGGATGAAGAGGTCTGTACATGGGGGGGGTAGAGGGGATGAAGAGGTCTGTACATGGGGGGTAGTGGGGATGAAGAGGTCTGTACATGGAGGGTAGTGGGGATGAAGAGGTCTGTACATGGAGGGTAGTGGGGATGAAGAGGTCTGTACATGGGGGGTAGAGGGGATGAAGAGGTCTGTACATGGGGGGTAGTGGGGATGAAGATGTCTGTACATGGGGGGTAGTGGGGATGAAGAGGTCTGTACAGGGGGGTAGAGGGGATGAAGAGGTCTGTACAGGGGGGTAGAGGGGATGAAGAGGTCTGTACATGGGGGGTAGTTGGGATGAAGAGGTCTGTACATGGGGGGTAGAGGGGATGAAGAGGTCTGTACATGGGGGGTAGTTGGGATGAAGAGGTCTGTCAAGATGAAACCTGAAGAGATGGGTCTTCAGTCTACAGTGATAGATAGGAAGGTTTCAGTCTACAGTGATAGATAGGAAGGTTTCAGTCTACAGTGATAGATAGGAAGGTTTCAGTTTACAGTGATAGATAGGAAGGTTTTGCTACTAGTCTAGCAAAACCACAGAGACCGAAGCATCAGAGGAACAAGTAACGTCAGCACCTCTTCCTCCTCAAACAGGGGAGCTGTGCAGATAATATTGCTCTAATTTCCGACTATCATTTCCGACTGCTGTGCAGGCTAATGTACTGTAAGTTACAATGGCATTGTAATTACAGCACTGTATTATGTGTGATAAACACTGTAATTAATCACCACCAATGTAGTGGAAGAGAATAAATTGGTAAATAAGTAACTAAATATGACAGACAACCGAGCACAAACGTTTCTCTGCACATTCGCAGTATAATCACCAAATAGGCTTAACTGTAAAAATACATCTTATATAAAATATACAAATACATCTCACAGTAGTTTGGATAGAAAATATTAATTGAGTGCTGATGCCCAAACATAACCACACACACACACACACACACACACACACACACACACACACACACACACACACACACACACACACACACACACACACATACACCTGCGTCAGTCGCCTTATCTTATCTGTTTTCAGGTCAGTCAGTTCAGTCAGTCGGTCAGGTCAGTCAGGTCAGTCCTTGCTTGATTGCACAAACAGTGGCAGGTCAGTTCCCACAACAATACATAGAGTACGGGGACTCAACAATGCCAGGGCCACACTCACATCAAAGGTTGTTTGTGGACAAATGATTCACTGTGTGAATGACAGCAGAGCTCTGGACAAGAACACTGTGTGAATGACAGCAGAGCTCTGGATCTGCCAGTAACTGGACAGGTCCTTAAGTACACATTTTCTACGTATTATAATAACTCATAAACTGCCATAACAACTCCCATTATAGGTGCAGTAAATGTGTGTCGATTTCACATTACAGAAATGATTCTGCCAGATTAGCATTTCTTGTTTGATGTGTCCTCACCCTGCTCTCTAGTGGTTACCATGGGGAGCTACCACAGGGCTAAACAGTCTGCAGGAGAGCCATTTACATTGACTTTTCTTGGCATTTAGCAGATGCCTTATTATAAAGTGACTTACAACAAACATTTGAATATATTTCAAGTAGGCTAAGTGAATCATCTATCCACCAGTCACAGCAGGAAAAAGTTAAGTAATCTATACTCAGGCCAGGCAGTGGCAGTTGTCGTGCTAAAAAGAAGGATTTTTTTGTTATTATTATGACTCAGGAGAAACAGTACAGGGGGATAGTAGATGTCTCAGGAGGGACAACTAAGGTGTAGCCTGAAGAGAGGCCTATCCAGATTGTGAGCCGCCGTCAGATTGTGAGACTTTTGCTCTAGCCAGGCTCTCACACACTATATATTCCCATAATCAAACATATCATAGGGCTGTAGGTGCAGCCGTTCTGGTTATTATAGATCAACCAACCACCCATAAATAAATAATGGATTCATAGTGTCAATGCGTTACGGTCATTCAGTTGGTCAATTTGTTGGCATGATTCCGCCTATAGGAACCTAACCTGTAGCCCTGTCCTGTTCTGTTGCTATCTTTTTGTCAGGATTTAGGGTACAGATGCATTGTCTTTCCTTGCAAAGATGATAACAGTATTAGAGCACTCTTGTGCGGGTTTGTCTCTCTGTGTGTTTGTTGGTCAGCGCCTCTCCACGCTCGGAATCAAGATTCCTCTGTTTACCACCCTGGAGTCCCCTCGGCTGTTGCCATAGAAACCAGAACACCTGGCAGAGTTGCAGGAAGATCAGGTTTCCAATGCTTACATGTGCCAAGAACCAACAGATCTCCCCCGCTTCAGAAGCCTCGCAATAACAAGAGACGCAAATGCAATTTCAAAAACATGGTTTATCAATTTCATAATTTACAGATACACAGTCAGAGAGGTATAAAAACAAAACAAACAAAATATTGCAGAATACATGCTCATTTGTTTGTATGATCACCAGCATACTGTAAGAACTGCACAGTCACAACAGACATCATTCAGCAGCACATATGATAAATCATCATTTACAGCTTCAACAATACAAAATAATCTGTGGAGCCATATTCCTTGTTTTGCATTCTGTATATTTGTGATCTGTTACTAGTGTACTTCTACTACTACTACTACTACTACTACTACCACAGTGATTCTTCTACCACATGTCCTGTGGTGTCAGTTTGACAGGCATCGATAGACAGAGTAAAGTGACGCTTGCTGTGGTCCAGTGTGGAGTCGCTCTCTTCAACTCGTGTCATCGTCTAAAACGCAATTGTTTCCCAACTTGCGTAGCTCCTATTGAACAGCCGTATGGATTCAGCAACATCTGACATCTCAACATTGTGTCCCGGTGTGGTTCACTATCTAGTCCCTCTACATCTCAGCGATGGCGGGCAGCATACAGGCTCGTATGCGCACCTCCTTCCAGGCCGAGCGACAGTCTGAGATCCACTGAGAGACCAGGGAGTGCTTGACGGGACAGTTCCCTCCTTCCCTTTTTCCACCCCCCTCTGTGTCTCTGTGGGGTGGGCTACTGATCATGGCCTGCAGCCTCTCCTGTGTGGATGGACGGTGTGGTGGGAGCTGTGAGGTGTGGTCAGGAGGGGGAGGGCTGCCGTCCAGGGCTACCGTGTCACTGAGCTCAGGGCAGCTGCTCTTGCGGTGGAGAGGTAGGACACCCCAGGAGCGGGGGATGCTATTGGCCCGTCTCCTCACACCCCTGGCGCCCTCAGCCAATCCCTGCCTCCTCGCACTCCCAGATTGACAGATGGTTGACTCGAGGTTGTCGGGGTTGTTCTGATGTCCGTAGAGATACTCTAAAGGGTCAGATGTGCCGTGCCGACCGAACGCAGGTTCCCTGTCGGAATCCCTCCTCTCTCCCCAGTGTCCCAGAGTGATGACATCAGACAAGGTCTCAGGCTCTGCCGTGTCTTTCCCACGAGGCTCCTCTTCGTGGTCCAGGTCAGAGACCGCTTGCGGGGCGGTGCTAAGTGGCCGCGGCAGTCGCAGTCTCTGGTGCAGGAAGTCCTGTTGACGCAGGTTGATGATGTCAGAGGAGAGGTCCTGAGTAGGGAAGGTGGGGTGGGCCAGGTGGCAGATAGACATCAGGTAGTCTTCAGAGGAGAGGGTTGTGTGGGGGTTGGTGTGGCCATGGAGGTGGGCAGAGTGGAGGCTGTTGGCTTGGTTCAGGTCCTTCACCATCTCTTCGTAGCCCTCTCTGATGGTGGGAAGCTGGAGTCTCCTCTTGGTTAGTCTGGACCTAGGACGCATGGCTGGAAGAGATGGACACAGAAAATAGATCAGCTAAAATGACTAATGCATATCTCACTGTGTTTGCACAGTGCATGGGATTGTGGAAACCCCACCAAAAGGGAGATATTCTTTCTACTTATATTCATATCAATTCTACTTTTTACTTAACACGTAACCCAAACCACAGAGAAAGCCTTCTCCATCATCCCACCTGCTATTACTGGGCACATACTGTACTGTACTGCCCCCCACCTGCCTACCTCTCTCTCTCTCTCTCTCTCTCTCTCTCTCTCTCTCTGCTTGCTCTTGAGGAGCAATGTAAATACACAAACACACCACAGCCATGAGAAGTAGAACTACATAAACAGACTGCTATAAATACCGTAGGAGTCAAGCAGAACCACATACACATACAAGCGTACATTTTCTTATGTAACCCAAACCCATATTGTTTCAACCCTGACTACAGCCCGCCGTGTATTTCCGTCCCAACCCAAATGCCCCAAATAGTCGCAGCCAAACCCGAAAGGCAGCCTCTCCCTGCTAAATATAGAACCACACCTTTAGCATACAGTCACGCGGAAAAAGTACTAGCAGGATAGAAATGGTCAGGTAAAGCAAAGGCTAAGTAATCTGCACTGAATAACTCACTCGTTTGTCCCTCTTTTAAGAGTGATGTGAAGGAAAGATCCTTTGTTATTCTGACTTGCCCAGTCACCTGCAATGAGTATTGTGTGTATCCAGGTGTCTTCTTTTTTCCTCTGGTCTTTGCTCCAGCATCCACGTTTGTTTCTTCAGTTCCTCTGCAGTCGTGTAAGTCTGTGTGCATGTGATCTGTGTATGTTTTCGGTTCGTAGTGATGCTCCCTAACAGAGCACGCTCTGTAGATATGACTGACTGTCTCTGTCCTAAGGCAGCAGTAGAATGCAGATTTATCTTCTCCTTCCCTCCCTCCCTCCCTCCCTCCCTCCCTCCCTCCCTCTCTCCTTCCCACCTCCCTCCCTCCCTCCCTCCTTCCCTCCCTCCTTCCCTCCCTCCCTCCCTCCCTCCCTCCCTCCTTCCCTCCCTCCCTCCCTCCCTCCTTCCCTCCCTCCCTCCCTCCCTCCCTCCCTCTATCTCTCTCAGTCTGCCCGTCCCTGATTCTAAAAATAGCAGCACCATCCATTGCTGTCATTGGCTGATCGTATTGATGGAGGGAGAGAGAGAGAGAGAGAGAGAGAGAGAGAGAGAGAGAGAGAGAGAGAGAGAGAGAGAGAGAACATAGATTGGGAAATATAAATTGAGTTTTTGCAGCAAAGAGAAGATTGGGGCCAGATTGCGGCCAGTGTTGCTGAAATCTTTTTCTTGAATTTAGTTTTACAGATGCAGGCTACATTTGGCCTCTGATACAGGCTGGTGTAGAACTAGCTTGATCAATGCCTCCAAAATGCAATGTCTTGTTGAGACACAAAATCACTATCAAGTATAAATGCACCATTACGCCCAACATGTCTGCCAAGACTCATTAGCAGTGTATTGTCCACACATAGTTTTGGAAGGAGTCTCCTGCTGGCCTTCTTATAATGTGTGTGTGTGTGTGTGTGTGTGTGTGTGTGTGTGTGTGTGTATCTATTCGAAATTGTGTAGGCGTGTTACGACCTGGCTCTGGGACATAACAAAAATGGAGACACACACCATATGTATGGAATATAATTAAGAATTTACAGTTTTTTACGTTCGCTAAGTCGCAGTGTTCAATACTGAAGTCACAGAGTCACAACTCTTCATACAGTCTGCATTACTAACATGCATGTTGGCCAATCACTTCATTCATGTCTCAAAAGAAGCTTGTTCAACTATACACTGGCAACAATGTTCACTCAGAAAGCATACACAGTCATTCATAACACTCTGACCTACAAAACACTAACAACAGGGAGCATTACATAGTTTGAATGATTTTCACAAGAATGAATATTTCATTATAAAAATGGTTTGATTTATAGTAATCATAGAAAATCTTTTCAGTATCTTTGCAGAAAGTAAGTTATGGTACATTTACTTCAAAGTACACTACATTTACTAGATCTGGTCACATCTAATGTCTTCCCTGGTAATGCATCTAGTCTATTTCATTTCATTGTATATATTCTGCTAATATTTTCTAGACATTTCAATATGATTACTGCAAATAGTGAAAATACCACCGCTCATCCGTTATCAGACTTTTCTGAGGTGCTGGAACTGAAGAGTATCAAATAGAGTGCAAAATAACAGCATCTGCACACTCAAACACTGTGCAAAAAAACTGTTTATTGCGAGCTTTCGGTCATATATGATAGGAATATGATTACTGCAAAAATGCACCAAATCATTCTGTTTTCAATGTGTTCTTCACAGTTTTGAACACAGTGTGTTAACAATGAAAAAATGTGTTGCAAATACATAGTGTTTTGCAGGTGGGGGAGTTTGAATGAGAGAAGTGTTATGGGTTTTGGAGAACGTGGTCATTGAATGCATTTTGTATGAAAGCAATGCACAAATCACAGAGTAAGAGTCACAGTTTGGTCCACATGGACTTCTGCTTTGCTGACTGTATGAAGAGTTGTGATTCTGTGACTTCAGTATTGAACACTGTGACTTAGCGACCGTAAAAAACTGTAATAGAAATAACCTAGGTAACTTAAGACAATAATCCAATGAGGTACGATAATCAGTATATCAGTAGTGTAAGTGAGTGGATGCAGTGGAAAGTATGATGTGAAGGGTGTTGGATGGTGTAAAGCAAAATAACAAATGAATAAATGGTGCTGGTGGAGGGAGAGAGAGAGCGAGAGAGAGAGAGCGAGAGAGAGAGAGAGAGAGAGAGAGAGAGAGAGAGAGAGAGAGAGAGAGAGAGAGAGAGAGAGAGCTGGAGACTGGAGTCTCTTTTGAGCAATCACCAGGAGGCCGCGCCAGCTGCCCCTAACCTGCCTGGTTGGGCTCCAGCCCCGCCCACCAGGTAGCCCGCCTACCTGGACAAACAAATGTTAGTAGGCCAGAGGGCCGTCACAGGCGTTAGCAAACATTAACATTAGCAACAATAATATTGTTGTAGAGTGCATTCAAACCACCAACGTGCAGGCTGCTAGGCACCACGTTTGACCCACAAGTATTTACGTACCATACCATGTGTTACCAAACAGTGTTAACACCATAAGTGGGGGGTGTCAATACCATAGGTGCATCTTAGTAGTCTAAAGTAGCTTCCGTAGCTTCCGTAGCTTCCTGGATGTAGATCCAAATGTTCATTGTTTGTGTCACTGTCTTGATTAAATCACTGACGCAACATAACAATTTGAGCGGACATCCCAAATTTCTTTGGAGTCTCTGGGTAGCTATGACATAAGACAACCCCTCTCTTACTGTGACATAATGTCTTGACTATTGATTGATTGATTGATTGATTGATATGTTTATTTCAAATATGTGCAAAAAAAGATACAGCAACAATAATTAATAGGGAAGAGGTACAATTTATTCAATCCCACCCCTTCTCCATAAATCATGAAGATGCTTCCTGTTCACACGTTTAGCTGTGTTACTCATTCCACGAATGTATGATCCTTACAAATTGTACCTCGTTGTAAAGGTGACTAATCAGGCTGTCCAACGATATAAAATACAATACCAATTGGTATTATTAAAGGGGAGGAAGAATCGACTGAAATAACGTTTCCAAACTTTTTTTGAGGAGTTTATATACAAATACTGATGCATACCCAAAAGTCAAAATCATATTTACATACTTAATTACATAAGGGAAGAAAGATTACTTTTAGGAACCAAAATGATAATGATAATAAATAAACAATAACCCCTGTAAACGCCTTGAAATTACCACCCCATCACCCCATCCAGCTCTCCTCACATTGTTGATTATTGTATACAGTGGGGCAAAAAAGTATTTAGTCAGCCACCAATTGTGCAAGTTCTCCCACTTAAAAAGATGAGAGAGGCCTGCAAGTTTCATCATAGGTACACTTCAACTATGAGAGACAATGAGAAAACAAATCCAGAAAATCACATTGTCTGATTTTTAAAGAATTTATTTGCAAATTATGGTGGAAAACAAGTATTTGGTCAATAACAAAAGTTAATCTCAATACTTTGTTATATACCCTTTGTTGGCAATGACAGAGGTCAAACGTTTTCTGTAAGTCTTCACAAGGTTTTCACATACTGTTGCTTGTATTTTGGCCCATTCCTCCATGCAGATCTCCTCTAGAGCAGTGATGTTTTGGGGCTGTCGCTGGGCAACACAGACTTTCAACTCCCTCCAAAGATTTTCTATGGGGTTGAGATCTGGAGACTGGCTAGGCCACTCCAGGACCTTGAAATGCTTCTTACGAAGCCACTCCTTCGTTGCCCGGGCGGTGTGTTTGGGATCATTGTCATGCTGAAAGACCCAGCCACGTTTCATCTTCAATGCCCTTGCTGATGGAAGGAGGTTTTCACTCAAAATATCACGATACATGGCCCCATTCATTCTTTCCTTTACACGGATCAGTCGTCCTGGTCCCTTTGCAGAAAAACAGCCCCAAAGCATGATGTTTCCACCCCCATGCTTCACAGTAGGTATGGTGTTCTTTGGATGCAACTCAGCATTCTTTCTCCTCCAAACACGACGAGTTGAGTTTTTACCAAAAAGTTATATTTTGGTTTCATCTGACCATATGACATCCTCCCAATCCTCTTTTGGATCATCCAAATGCTCTCTAGCAAACTTCAGATGGGCCTGGACATGTACTGGCTTAAGCAGGGGGACACGTCTGGCACTGCAGGATTTGAGTCCCTGGCGGCGTAGTGTGTTACTGATGGTAGCCTTTGTTACTTTGGTCCCAGCTCTCTGCAGGTCATTCACTAGGTCCCCCCGTGTGGTTCTGGGATTTTTGCTCACCGTTCTTGTGATCATTTTAAAACTGATTACTCAGTTTACCATTAAGAAAACTCAATGAGAAATCTCTTGGTAGGAAACTCCAATTTCTGATAATCTCTGTTTGGAGGAGTGGTGGCTAAGCAAAGAGCCGTGGTGTTCAAGTGGTAAGGCGTTGCTCTCGTAAACCAAAGATTATGGGTTCGAACCCTGTCCATGCCTTTATAACACTGTGATTTGACTGTTGAGAACAGTCAACCAGAAATCACCTCTTAGGAAACCACAACTTCTTCCAATAAGTGGAATTCTCTGACAGTTAGAAGTGTTGGAAGCAAAACCCTCTCCTTAGAGCAATATTGCATTTTCACTGTAATAAATCTAAGAGTGCATTGTAACATATAGGGGATGTAGCTCAGTGGTAGAGCGCATGCTTCGCATGTATGAGGTTCTGGGTTCAATCCCCAGCATCTCCAAAGTCTTTGCTTTTTAGTATTTTTCCACCCAATTCATCAATAGTTTTGATCAAAATCTATGGTCTTAGGAGGGGACAGAGGTTGAAGAGCCATGTTGGCCCAGTGGTAAGGCGTCTGTCTTGTAAACCGAAGATCATGCGATCGAACCCCATCCGTGGCTTTATAAAACTCTGCTTAATCAGTTTACCGTCAACAATACTCAACAAAAAAGTCAGAGCCTGTCACATGGTAGGAATCTCCAAGTTCTGACAATCTCTGCTTGGAGACGTGACAAAGCTCCGAAGAGGCATGGTGGCCAAGTGGTAAGGCTTTTGGTCTTATAACACTGTGATTTGACTGTTGAGAACAGTCAACCAGAAATCACCTCTTAGGAAACCACAACTTCTTCCAATAAGTGGAATTCTCTGACAGTTAGAAGTGTTGGAAGCAAAACCCTCTCCTTAGAGCAATATTGCATTTTCACTGTAATAAATCTAAGAGTGCATTGTAACATACAGGGGATGTAGCTCAGTGGTAGAGCGCATGCTTCGCATGTATGAGGTCCTGGGTTCAATCCCCAGCATCTCCAAAGTCTTCGCTTTTTAGTATTTTTCCACCCAATTCATCAATAGTTTTGATCAAAATCTATGGTCTTAGGAGGGGACAGCGGTTAAAGAGCCATGGTGGCCCAGTGGTAAGGCGTCTGTCTTGTAAACCGAAGATCATGCGATCGAACCCCATCCGTGGCTTTATAAAACTCTGCTTAATCAGTTTACCGTCAACAATACTCAACAAAAAAGTCAGAGCCTGTCACATGGTAGGAATCTCCAAGTTCTGACAATCTCTGCTTGGAGACGTGACAAAGCTCCGAAGAGGCATGGTGGCCAAGTGGTGAGGCTTTGGTCTCGTAAACCAAAGATCATGGGTTCGAACCCCATCCGTGCCTTCATAAAACTGATTACTCCGTTTACCATTGAGAACACTCAATGAGAAATCTCTTGGTAGGAAACTCCAATTTCTGATAATCTCTGTTTGGAGGAGTGGTGGCTAAGCAATGAGCCTTGGTGTTCAAGTGGTAAGGCGTTGGTCTCGTAAACCAAAGATTATGGGTTTGAACCCCGTCCATGCCTTTATAACACTGTGATTTGACTGTTGAGAACAGTCAACCAGAAATCACCTCTTAGGAAACCACAACTTCTTCCAATAAGAGGAATTATCTGACAGTTAGAAGTGTTGGAAGCAAAACCCTCTCCTTAGAGCAATATTGCATTTTCACTGTAATAAATCTAAGAGTGCATTGTAACATACAGGGGATGTAGCTCAGTGGTAGAGCGCATGCTTCGCATGTATGAGGTCCTGTGTTCAATCCCCAGCATCTCCAAAGTCTTTGCTTTTTAGTATTTTTCCACCCAATTCATCAATAGTTTTGATCAAAATCTATGGTCTTAGGAGGGGACAGAGGTTGAAGAGCCATGGTGGCCAAGTGGTAAGGCGTCTGTCTTGTAAACCGAAGATCATGCGATCGAACCCCATCCGTGGCTTTATAAAACTCTGCTTAATCAGTTTACCGTCAACAATACTCAACAAAAAAGTCAGAGCCTGTCACATGGTAGGAATCTCCAAGTTCTGACAATCTCTGCTTGGAGACGTGACAAAGCTCCGAAGAGGCATGGTGGCCAAGTGGTAAGGCTTTTGGTCTTATAACACTGTGATTTGACTGTTGAGAACAGTCAACCAGAAATCACCTCTTAGGAAACCACAACTTCTTCCAATAAGTGGAATTCTCTGACAGTTAGAAGTGTTGGAAGCAAAACCCTCTCCTTAGAGCAATATTGCATTTTCACTGTAATAAATCTAAGAGTGCATTGTAACATACAGGGGATGTAGCTCAGTGGTAGAGCGCATGCTTCGCATGTATGAGGTCCTCGGTTCAATCCCCAGCATCTCCAAAGTCTTCGCTTTTTAGTATTTTTCCACCCAATTCATCAATAGTTTTGATCAAAATCTATGGTCTTAGGAGGGGACAGAGGTTAAAGAGCCATGGTGGCCCAGTGGTAAGGCGTCTGTCTTGTAAACCGAAGATCATGCGATCGAACCCCATCCGTGGCTTTATAAAACTCTGCTTAATCAGTTTACCGTCAACAATACTCAACAAAAAAGTCAGAGCCTGTCACATGGTAGGAATCTCCAAGTTCTGACAATCTCTGCTTGGAGACGTGACAAAGCTCCGAAGAGGCATGGTGGCCAAGTGGTGAGGCTTTGGTCTCGTAAACCAAAGATCCTGGGTTCGAACCCCATCCGTGCCTTCATAAAACTGATTACTCCGTTTACCATTGAGAACACTCAATGAGAAATCTCTTGGTAGGAAACTCCAATTTCTGATAATCTCTGTTTGGAGGAGTGGAGGCTAAGCAATGAGCCTTGGTGTTCAAGTGGTAAGGCGTTGGTCTCGTAAACCAAAGATTATGGGTTTGAACCCCGTCCATGCCTTTATAACACTGTGATTTGACTGTTGAGAACAGTCAACCAGAAATCACCTCTTAGGAAACCACAACTTCTTCCAATAAGAGGAATTATCTGACAGTTAGAAGTGTTGGAAGCAAAACCCTCTCCTTAGAGCAATATTGCATTTTCACTGTAATAAATCTAAGAGTGCATTGTAACATACAGGGGATGTAGCTCAGTGGTAGAGCGCATGCTTCGCATGTATGAGGTCCTGGGTTCAATCCCCAGCATCTCCAAAGTCTTTGCTTTTTAGTATTTTTCCACCCAATTCATCAATAGTTTTGATCAAAATCTATGGTCTTAGGAGGGGACAGAGGTTGAAGAGCCATGGTGGCCAAGTGGTAAGGCGTCTGTCTTGTAAACCGAAGATCATGCGATCGAACCCCATCCGTGGCTTTATAAAACTCTGCTTAATCAGTTTACCGTCAACAATACTCAACAAAAAAGTCCGAGCATGTCACATGGTAGGAATCTCCAAGTTCTGACAATCTCTGCTTGGAGACGTGACCAAGCTCCTAAGAGGCATGGTGGCCAAGTGGTAAGGTGTTGGTCTCGTAAACCAAAGATCATGGGTTCGAACCCCATCCGTGCTTTCATAAAACTGATTACTCAGTTTACCATTAAGAACACTCAATGAGAAACCTCTTGGTAGGAAACTCCAATTTCTGATAATCTCTGTTTGGAGGAGTGGCGGCTAAGCAAAGAGGCGTGGTGGCCAAGTGGTAAGGCGTCTCGTAAACCAAAGATCATGGGTTCGAACCCTGTCCATGCCATTATAACACTGTGATTTGACTGTTGAGAACAGTCAACAAGAAATCACCTGTTAGGAAACCACAACTTCTTCCAATAAGTGGAATTCTCTGACAGTTAGAAGTGTTGGAAGGAAAAACCCTCTCCTTAGAGCAATATTGCATTTTCACTGTAATACATCTAAGAGGGCATTCTAACATACAGGGGATGTAGCTCAGTGGTAGAGCGCATGCTTCGCATGTATGAGGTCCTTGGTTCAATCCCCAGCATCTCCAAAGTCATTCCTTTTTAGTATTTTTCCACCCAATTCATCAATAGTTTTTATCAAAATCTATGGTCTTAGGAGGGGAAAGAGGTTGAAGAGCCATGGTGGCCAAGTGGTAAGGCGTCTGTCTTGTAAACCGAAGATCATGCGATCGAACCCCATCCGTGGCTTTATAAAACTCTGCTTAATCAGTTTACTGTCAACAATACTCAACAAAAAAGTCAGAGCCTGTCACATGGTAGGAATCTCCAAGTTCTGACAATCTCTGCTTGGAGACGTGACCAAGCTCCTAAGAGGCATGGTGGCCAAGTGGTAAGGCGTTGGTCTCGTAAACCAAAGATCATGGGTTCGAACCCCATCCGTGCCTTTTTTGACCCCACTGGGTGAGATCTTGCGTGGAGCCCCAGATCGAGGGAGATTATCAGTGGTCTTGTATGTCTTCCATTTTCTAATAATTGCTCCCACAGTTGATGTCTTCACACCAAGCTGCTTACCTATTGCAGATTCAGTCTTCCCAGCCTGGTGCAGGTCTACAATTTTATTTCTGCTGTCCTTTGACAGCTCTTTGGTCTTGGCCATAGTGGAGTTTGGAGTGTGAGGACACAGGTGTCTTTTATACTGATAACGAGTTCAAACAGGTGCCATTAATACAGGTAACGAGTGGAGGACAGAGGAGCCTCTTAAAGAAGAAGTTACAGGTCTGTGAGAGCCAGAAATCTTGCTTGTTTGTATATGTTACAGTACATGTGGGAATACGGTACATGTGGGAAAACTAGGGTTAGGGTTAGGTGCTACGTCGACTTGGTACATGCTGGCATGTCTAACCCTAACCCTACCCCTACCCCTAACCCTAACCCTAACCTTAACCCTAGCACCGTAGCACCTAACCCTAACCCTAGTTTTCCCACATGTACCGTAACATACATATTGCTATACCTCAGCTACCCTGAGACTCAGTAGCCTCTGAGAACAGTCAGCTCATCTTTTTATTTTCTATTTCTATAATTCTTTCAGAATAAACTAAACATAAAGTATGATGCCTGTGAAGTCTCCTTTTTCTTCATAAGAGTAACATGTGCAGTAATGTGTGTGTGTGTGTGTGTGTGTGAGTGTGTATATGTGCGTGCAGTGATGTGTGTGTGTGTGTGTGTGTGTGTATGCATCTGGGATAGAGATAAGCAGTAATGGGGGATGATGATGGGGCCAGACCCCTCCAGGCAGAGAGAGACATGACGTGTCAGCATGTGAACAGATGACTCACTCCCTCCATATTTACACTGTCCCTTCTATAAAAAGATCCCAAGCTTTTTATAAACACCAGGAATTACAGTCCCAGTGAATCAGAAATGCTTCTCTGATTCATACACGCCACACACAAACACACACACGCACGCACGCACGCACGCACGCACACACACACACACACACACACACACACACACATTGTATTTCTTTCTAATTGTTTCATATGCATTTGAGTAAACAAATATCCTTGTATCTGGCAGTTCTCCAAACCTGCACATGAATAACTAATAACACCCCATTCATTTCCAATTGCTAGATTTGATGTATCTTTGAATCTTTCAGGTGTTTTTTCTGTCTGGGGAAGTCCTACTCATATTTTTCATTTTATAGGACAGGTATAGTGAAGACAGACAGGAAAGTAAGAAGAGAGGGCATGTCAGCAGGGCATGGGCCAGATTCGAAACCATGCGACACGATATGGGCACATGTGTGCACTGTAGACCGCGGTGCTAGACCAGTGGACCACCCCAAACCACTCTTTTGGGTGTTTTAAATGAGCTAGCCACATGAGCATCAGCATCTTTCCAACCATGAACAAAGAACTCCTGTGATTACTTACATCACAGCATCAGAAACAGAACTTTTGGTACTTTTGGTATAACATAAATGTACAGTTTCCATTTTAAGACAGCTTCAGTGGATGTTGTTTCTCAGCAGGAGTTGCCTCAGTCTCACTAGAATGTTACATTGGCCTAGAAATCAGTTTTGCTCCATGACTTTTGTTTACATTTGTGGTGAGACAGAAAATGCTTAAGTGAACAAAGATACCGTATACCGTACGAACTGTACAGTCTCATCAGTCTCTCCCTGGGAAATCAGTACTTAAAAAAGCACCCAGAGTGCCATGCAATGCTGCTAGCTAAATTGAGGAAACTTAATCTTAAGTTATTTTAGATATCAAATGAAGTAGGCCCTATGTGTCCCATGTGTTTTCTTTCAGTGAAAGGAGAATTGAGAGCCAAAATGCACACTTTCCTTTTCTTATTATGTTGACGTCATTGAGTCAGTAAGAAACTGACAGGGCAACTGAAAAAAGGAACATGGAAATTCCCTTCAACCCGAGCAATCAAGTTATGTATGGTAATGACTGTGGCAACTGTGGCACAGTTGTTTTGTGTATTTCTTTTAATTGTGGTGACCATTCTCCTGTCATTCACTGTGGAAGTCTTCCTTGGCCTAGCAGCCTGTTTGCGATTGCTGATTGATAGATTGTTTCCTGATATTTCAGCTTCATGCCTTCCATGATTTTCATGACGTCTCTTTGGTCCTCATGTTGAGAGACACCAATTATAGCAGACTCCAAAGGCAAATGCAAAGCCTATAATCAATACTAGACATTGACAGCTCTCCTACACCTGCACAAATGATGTGATGGAACACACGTGACTAACCAGAAAGAGGTTGTCATTTCTTAATGGGGAAACCATTGAATTAAAGCTGATAATTTCTTTGACCCCATAGCAAGTGTTTGATTTCAAATCCAAACTGTTGGGAGTATATAAGTTCAACCAAAGCTCAGCTCACTCACAAACCATGACACGTGATTAGTTAAAGTGAGACACCTCTGATCAGAGTTGAGGTTCCTATGAGACAAAGTGCTGTGGTTGTGACAGGGAGGAGGTACATGTAGGGTTTCCTGTCAGTTGCAAGTGAATAAACTGTCTGAGGAGACAGAGTGACATGCTGTAGTCAAGAGAGTGCACTTCTGTCTATGTTTAGTGGTGATAAACACGCATGGCTGTTTTTGTTATTGAGGACAATGGCATGGCCTGTTTACTGTCTATAGAGTCCAGGCACGAACTAAGCAGATATAGAAAGAGAGAAAGAGACAGAGAGGAGGCATCTTGACTAATGGGGGAAAGCTATCGCTGGACAAGGAACATACAGCCTCCACCTTCATGGTCAGTATTCAAATGGCCTGTTTGCAAAGTACTCTTCACAAATGGAAACACTAAAAACAGAAACCAGTAGACACCTAATACACCTGCAATAGAGCTCCGATAGTTGACGTCACACAACCCGGAAATCAGAGTAATGGTCTTTAACGCCACCATTTTGACAGAGTAGAAAGCGGGAGAGCGTCCAGTCTTCCATTATTATTAATTCATTTTGAAGCAAATTCTCGCCGATTTCACTGCATAGTGGACAGGTCTCAGATACGTTTGCAGAAGGCCGGCAAATAGCGTTAGTATTAGCTAACGTCAGTCTTAG
>NC_137688.1:20968411-20990911 GCF_963989245.1 Nansenia antarctica
CTCCAGTCTGTTAGCAGACATAGTAAATCTCTATAAGAGAAATGAAGAGGAGGGCGGGTAAGGTCCGTCACACGCTCCTCTGACCTCTTTTCATCCTCAACAGAAAGTTCCGCTTCTCCTCTAGAAGCTCCTGGATGCGTTTGTTCCTTGTTCTCTCCCGGAGGAACACCCGACTCCGTCTGGGGATTAGATTGTTTTGGGAGATGTCGTTGTCCGTCCCGACGCCCCCCCTGTCAGGAACGTCGATGGAGTTGTTCTCGCTGGTCTCCTCCGCTCGACTCGGAGGTCTTGTGGTCGTGGGGATCGGCGGTTTTGTCGTAGCGATGGTTGTCGACGGAGGTGGGGCAGTCGTTGAATCTGAGGGCTGAGTCTGCGTTACCATGGGAATGGTGGGGCCGACAGGTATGTATTCGGTGAAGTCCAGCCATGTGGTGGTCAAATCTGCGATGTCATCACTGTGGACAGTAGGAATCACGGCTGTGACGTCATCGACGCTTGGCATGGTTCCGCTGGGCATTGTGACATCACTGTAAGGCATGGTTAGGCTGTCCGTTGTGATGTCATCAACAATTGGGATATTTCCACTGGGCATCGTGACGTCGCCATAGGGCATTGTGACATCGCCATAGGACATTGTGACATCACCATAGGGCATTGTACCACTGGGCATTGTGATGTCGCCATAGGACATTGTGACATCACCATAGGGCATTGTACCACTGGGCATTGTGACATCTTCGAATGCAATGGTTCCACCAGGCATTGTACTGTCATCAAAGTAGATTGTTTCAGTGGGAATTATGAACTCATCTATGAATGTAGGGCTGGGAGTTGTGGTGTCATGGATAAGAACTGGGGTATCATCAGCACTGACAGTAGAGCGGGTCACTACAGGTTCGTCACCAGCATAGGAGATATGGATAGTTTGTGAAGCAGTGAAAGGGCTACTGGGAGTTGTGGTGTACATGCTAGTCGTGTGGGGGGTGGGGGGTGGAGGGTAGTGTGGGTGAGGTGTTGGATGGGTGGGTGTTTTTTTTTTTGGACTGGACTTTGGTGGGAGTGGTGTTTTTTTTACTTTAGTGGGAGTGGTGTTTTTAGGACTGGACTTTGGTGGGGGTGGTGTTTTTTTGACTTTAGTGGGAGTGTCGGTTTTAGGACTTGTCTTTGGTGGGAGTGGTGTTTTTTTTACTTTAGTAGGAGTGGTGTTTTTAGGACTTGTCTTTGGCTTATTAGGTATGGGTTTTTTGGGGGTGGTCTTTGGTTTATTGGGTATGGGTTTTTGGGGGGTGGTCTTTGGTTTATTGGGTATGGGTTTTTTGGGATTGATCTTTGGCTTATTGGGTATGTTTTTTTGGGGACTGGGCTTATTGGGTATGGTTTTTTTCGGGGTGGTCTTTGGCTTATTGGGTATGGGTTTTTTCGGGGTGGTCTTTGGCTCATTGGGTATGGGTTTTCTCGGGGTGGACTTTGGTGGGAGTGGTGTCTTTTTGACTTTAGTGGGAGTGGTGTTTTTAGGACTGGACTTTGGTGGGAGTGGTGTCTTTTTGACTTTAGTGGGAGTGGTGTTTTTAGGACTGGACTTTGGTGGGAGTGGTGTCTTTTTGACTTTAGTGGGAGTGGTGTTTTTAGGACTTGTCTTTGGCTTAGGGGTGGGGGTTTCTTGGGGGCTGGTCTCTGGCTTAATAGGTGTGGTGGTTTCGGTGCTGGTATCTTTCTCTGTCTGTGTGTGTGAGGTGTTTTCGGTGCTGATCTCTGTCTGTGTGTGTGTGGTGTTTTCGGTGCTGATCTCTGTCTGTGTGTGTGTGGTGGTTTCGGTGCTGGTCTCTGTCTCTGTCTCTGTCTGTGTGTGTGTGGTGGTTTCGGTGCTGGTCTCTGTCTCTGTCTCTGACTGTGTGTGTGTGGTGTTTTCGGTGCTGGTCTCTGTCTCTGTCTCTGTCTGTGTGTGTGTGGTGTTTTCGGTGCTGGTCTCTGTCTGTGTGTGTGTGGTGTTTTCGGGGTTGGTCTCTGTCTCTGTCTCTGACTGTGTGTGTGTGGTGTTTTCGGTGCTGGTCTCTGTCGCTGTCTCTGTCTGTGTGTGTGTGGTGTTTTCAGGGCTGGTCTCTGTCGCTGTCTCTGTCTGTGTGTGTGTGGTGTCTTCGGTGCTGATCTCTGTCGGTGTGTGTGTGGTGGTTTCGGGGCTGATCTCTGTCTCTGTCTCTGTCTGTGTGTGTGTGGTGGTTTCGGTGCTGGTCTCTGTCTCTGTCTCTGTCTCTGTCTGTGTGTGTGTGGTGGTTTCAGTGCTGGTCTCTGTCTCTGTCTCTGTCTGTGTGTGTGTGGTGTTTTCGGTGCTGGTCTCGGGCGCCACTTGGGTGGTGGTTTGTGGGCTAGTGTTGTCCTTGGGGGGAGGCAGAGGCATAGGCACAGGGTGAGCAGTGATCCGGGTTGGGGCGGTGGTGGTAGGCGGTGTGGTCTCAGTGACATTGCTGCAGGACTTGCAGCACATGCGCTTGTAGCCCGGCAGAGAGCAGTAACGGTTCAGCACCTCCATGCGACAGAACACCGACTTGTCTCCATGACAACGCTGGCCTGTGGGAGAGAGAGCAGAGAGCTGAGATCGGGCGGGGCTGGAGAAGGCTGTGTGTGTGTGTGCAAGCGTGTGTGTCTTATGCTATGTGTGTGTGTGTGTCTGAGTGTGAGCGTGTGTGTCTTACATATGTCTAAGTGTGTGTGAGTGTGTGTGTGTGTGTGTGTGTGTCTGAGTGTGTGTGAGTGTGAGTGTGTGTGTGTCTTATGTTATGTATGTCTGAGAGTGTGTGAGTGTGAGTGTATTCACACTGTGCTGAGTAAAGTAGTAAAAGTGGTAAATGCAGACCATTAGCAGGAGATGCAGGAAGGAAGAGGAAAAACCAACAAGCACGGACAGCAGTCGTTAGATTAGTCCATTGCAAGGAAGAGGAAGGAGTGTGGCCAGTTCTGTGTTGTGGCTTTGTGGTTCTAATTTGGTGCTCTCAGAAGATACTGACTTGTAATCATATTTTTTAAATACAGTATAAACCTAATTTTGATACTCATCTTTCTTGCAGAAAAGTGTTTTATGTAATCCAACATTCATAATTTTTTATGATTTTCTATGGAAATTTAATTTAACCTCTGACCCTTTAAACAACAAACCAGCAGAGAGTCAGAAAGGAAGAAAGACAGCTATTTTTTTTTACATTTTTTATTTATACAACTTTTGCAGTTGATAATGACAGAAACTGAAAGAATGAGATGTCCTCCCCCCTCAATATATAGATATATTCTTTTCTTAAGAAAAATAAATCAACTGTATCGAAAGGTACAAGTTCACAGTCACTTTGGTAAAACACTTCATTACTTGGAAATCAACCAATCAATCAGTTAATCAATTGATAAGTAAAATGAATAAATTACATAAATTATAGTAGATCGTCAAATAAATAAAATACAGAATTTCCATGATGATGTAAAAACTGGAATGGCACATTAAGTGTCATATGAAACATTTACAAAACATTAATAAATTTTCCCTGATAAATCAAAGTGCATATAGACGCAGTGCACGTATTCCATCTGAATGTTTCCCCAACGTTAGCCAAACGTTAGCCAGCCCAACACAGCAGGCCAGTGAAGCCACGAAACAGTTACCCATAGTATAGAATATTATAGTTTTTTTTCCATAAGTAAGAAGATAACAGTCATGAACATTATTAAATACAGTCAACACCAATGTTATATACAGTATCGCACTGCTAGGTCTGGCTAGGTCTCATATGGTCCAACTCCAGCACGAGACCTCGGATAACTCGCTACATAGTCACAACAGAAATATGTGATCACGATACAATGACAAGTCTGAAGTGTTTATAGATGCCACGTGTCCATAACCTAGGCCCTTTGTAAACCTTCCCCACGCGTCAGACGCCAGTCCAACGTCCTCTTTGTAGGTTTGATGGTTTGCGTGTGAGTTTGTTGGTTTGAAGCTGCCTCTATTCCAAGTGATAAATAAACTTTTTTTTGAGTAAAGCCATCTCTTTCACAGATAAATGCCATTACATTCAGTCCAAGATAAGGCATTGTTCATATGTTTAATGTTCATCAAAAAAGAAAAGAAAAACAAGATCTGACGCTCTTGAGTGAAGGTTTATGAGGTATTTTTGTATCAGATTTCTATGTCTACTAGATGCCCGCATGAGGAAACATTCTCGCACATGCGCACACACAAGCACACTCACGCAAATGCGTACGCATGCACACAGGTACACACACACACACACACACACACACACACACACACACACACTCATGCACACTCACACACATACACACATACACACATACACACACACACACACACACACAAGCTCAAACGGGTAAGGGATGCGTATGTGCATGACAAAAAGTGATCCTTTACCTAAAGAAACTATGGAGCAACAGTACCACTTATCCATCTGAGTAAATGGAGAGGCAACTAACTGACCAGGTCCTGCATAATATAGGTCTACTCCCTTCCCCCCAAACACTTTACTCTTATTAAATATTTACTTCTGTATTCATGTAAAATCAATAAAAAAATACACATAACAGTCAAGGATCTAAGCGATCAATAGCAGTCCAAAGGTTTAGGCAAATAAGCTACAGCTTATTCATGGTAAAACATTATTATTCATATTATTGTTGCTCATATAGATTTAGATGTATATATATATATATATATATATAAATACAAATATATGTATAGATGTATTTGTTTAAAGTTTGCAAGCACAAATAAGCTGCATTTATTGAACTTTAGTTTAACAGTCAAAGAGAGGATGGCTAATGATGAGTTGAAAATGGGAAGCAACCTCACACGGTCAAACTACCCTGTTTTTATTAGCCTTTTACTCTTTAATCTTGGCCTCTTCACCTCACAGTTCCCCCCAAAAAACAAAAGTGTTGGTTATGTCACTTCCTGTATCTGTGCTGAGTTCCTGTCAGTCTGAGAATGGAACCTAGAACAAGATGAACCATCATTCTCATTCCAGAATGGAACCAGGATGTGAGATGAGCACTTTAGCAAAGATGTCCTCATTGTGACAAGATCACATTCACAATAAAGCTTTCGTATATATTTTTTTCCCCTTTTTTTTTCTTTTCTCTTTGTTATTTTCACACCTGTCGCTCCCGACAATGACGGCGTGGAGAAAAAAATCGCAGCCGCATCTCAGGAGCGTTAACCCATGACGACTCGTAGCTAGCTCGCACAAAACATTGGCCTCTGAAACAGAGGGGGGCGCTCACACCTCACTGGCTCCTCAACCCCTCTAAAAGCCGCCAATCAAAACCTGACCACCTTTCCCGTTCATTTCTCTTCAAAAGTTTTTATGTTTTTCTTTTAGTTTTCGACTGGCCAGCGGTTACAACACAATGCTCCACGATAGGAGAGTAGAGATAGAGAGAGAGACAGAGCAAAGAGAGACCCAACCAGCACACACAGGGGCCAGAGACCTCCTCCACTTACAGCTGCCTCAGGAGACAGGAGAGAGAGAGACAACACCCCCCCAAAAAGAGAAGCGAAAGCTGCCGCTGTCTGGCGGAGCGCAGGGCACAGGCACGGGGGCGGGGGGGCTGGGGGTGTCAGGGCCAGGGGGACAGCCTGGCTAAGCCCCGGGCCTGGGCCTGCAGAGAGAGAAGGACAGACAGGGCCAGGCCCCAGCAGAGGACAGGCATGCTCAGGAGACCCGGCTGGGAGCTATAGAGGGATGGTTTACGTGGCGAGTCTTGAACGGGGTGGCCCGGGTCGGGCCGGGACAGCCACTGGATCAGGATGTTGCCGTTCTTGTTCAGGTCCGACGAGCCCCCTAGAGATGGACGTGGGAGGAAGGGAACACGGGGAAAGGTGAGGTTACGCTTTACCTGAACATCAACTAGATGAACCGTCACCTATCCAAACAGTGCCACATGGGAACTGATCCATTGATACACAGTTCTATGTACTGAATGTTCTATGTACTGTATGTTCTATGTACTGTACTCTATGTACTGTGCTGTACTGTATGTTCTATGTACTGTATGTATCTATGAAGATATCCCATAATAAGCCCTGTACTCACTGGGGCAGGGTGCCAGGCGACAGGATCGTATGGTCTGTGGCTTGCCCTCCAGACACCCGCCGATGGCGTTGTCACGCATGTCACACGACACCTCCCTGTACTGCATCCCGTTGGAACACGTCACAGAGCACTGTGGACACAGGTACACACGCAGGCAGGCACACGCGCACGCACACACACACACACACACACACACACACACACACATATACACTGTGTGGGTATGCAGTACGGTATATCACCCCCAGTACAACCTAGGAAACAAATACACACACATACCCACCCACCCACACACACACACACACACACACACACACACACACACACACAACATACACACACACACACACACACACAACATACACACACAACACACACACACACACACACACACACACTACATACACACACATACACATACACACACAATACACACACACACACACACTGTGTGGGTATGCAGTACGGAATATCACCCCCAGTACAACCTAGGAAACAAATACACACACACACACACACACACACACACATACATACACACACACCGACACAAACACACACACACACACACACACACAGACCGCTCCACCCCCAGTGGTCCCTCCAGGGGTGCGTACCTGGGACCAGGGCCCTACTCTCCACTGGACCGGGCAGGCCTCTCTGTTGCAGGCCTGGGCGGCCCTCTGGGCGGTCGTCGTTACAGTACTTGCTGTGGATGTGCTTCTCCGTGCCGTGTGTTTAACTTCTGCGTGCAGCGTACCCACCGTGTCTGGATGCCCGTCTTCCCACACGACTTACTGCACTTCTCCCAAACCCCCTGTCTCCCCACCTAGAGAGACGGAGAGGGGGCAGACAAGAGAGACACCAGAGAGAGAGGGGCTTAGATAGAGACGAGAGAGAGAGAGAGAGAAGAGAGAGAGGAGAGATACACACACTATAGGAAATATTTTGTTTTCTACACACACCACACACACCCACACGCACACACACACACACACACACGCACACACACACGACACCCCCCCCCCCCCCCACACACACACACACACAACACACACACACAAGGGGCTCCCCAGGAGCGTCCTAGAGTACGTACTTGGGTTCGGAGCACTGCTTCATGTTGCAGCGCGCTGGCTGATGGAGCGAGGCTTCTTGATGTTCTCACAGTAACGCCGCGTGCACCATCTTAGCATCTGCCCTCCTCCTGCAGCCGTACCGCGTATACTGGTTACCTACCCCACACACACACACACACACACACACACACACACACACCCAGCGTGAGACAAATAGCTACTCATCTCCAAACATCGACCCCCCCTCTCTGTACTGAGCGAGCGGCGCTCCTGTGCCGAGCGGTGTTCCGTTCATCACCTACCTCCACAGCTCCTGGAGCAGTGGGGACCATTTCTTCAGGGCCCACTCGTAGAAGGTGTGGTCCTCCACCAGCATGTTGTTCTCCGATGGCCGACAGCAGGTCATGTGGATGATGTACTTATAGGACAGGGTCACCTTCGCATCTCCGTGAGACTGCACCTGAGGGACGAAAAACACCTAAAACCAACCATGTCCTGACACACGTTTCTACAGGTAATGGGGATGTATCGTTCGTTCTCTGTGTGTGTGTGTGTGTGTGTGTGTGTGTGTGTGTGTGTGTATGTGTGTGTGTGTGTGTGTGTGTGTATGTGTGTGTGTATGTGTGTATGTGTGTGTGTGTGTGTGTATGTGTGTGTGTGTGTACCATGATGAGGACCCCGTGTCTAATAGGTCCATTGGTCTGAAGCGTTTCCTTATCATTGTCGTTCTCGTACTCCCATTCCACGCCCTTCTCTACGACCGCACGGGATTCTGGGAGATCCCCCTCCATGTTGAGGAAGAATTGTCCTGACGCCTGGTTTTTCACCGCTGAGGGGAACACAATCATTTAACAGAATACACACACACGCACACACACACACGCCTGCACGCAGACACGCAAACACACAAACACACACACACACACACACCAAAATACACCAGCACCCACCTTATGCATGAACACACACACACACATTTCGTACCTAGAATGTGTGGAGTTGCTTTCAGTTCCTGGATCAGTAGATGTCTTGCCCCTCGAGGGATTTCAAGTACTTTGAGATAACCTGAAATGAAGATGCAAAACATGTTTTTCAAATTCTACAGTTTCAGCACAGAAAACAACTCAAAGAAGGACATGGCTAATTCCTGAGTTGAGTTGAACTGCAGCGATTATCGCCATCAATGGCAAGCATCTAATTCCAGTATACAAATATCCAAAAAGCTATTTCCTCTTCAGCTTTGGATAATATTTGTATAAGTATGTGATCATGGCGGCCCACGGCCTTTCACGTGGACCATGGGCTTCTTTCTAATCATATGGAAATGTTTCTAACAGGCCTTTATTTTTTGTGCCATGGCACGCACTGTGTTTATGTGACCAGTAGAGGGCGATGTCTGACTGAGAATTACAGTGTACCGGTGGGATTGTGACCACATCATCATCTGAGGGCACACAGACCTGGAAAACAACCTCATCTACCTCCCATCCTGCTTTATCTTCACGGCTTCTCATGTTCCAGGATCTGACAGCTTTGCTGCTGATTACCTCACCAGGCATGCCCTGCCAATGTGTGTGTGTGTGTGTGTGTGTGTGTGTGTGTGTGTGTGTGTGTGTGTGTGTGTGTGTGTGTGTGAGTGTGAGTGTGACTGTGACTGTGTGTGAGTCTGAGTCTGAGTCTGAGTGTGTGTGTGTGTGTGTGTATGTGTGTGTGTGTGTGTGTGTGTGTGTGTGTGTGTGTGTGTGTGTGTGTGAGAGTGTGAGTGTGACTGTGTGTGAGTCTGAGTCTGAGTGTGTGTGTGTGTGTGTGTATGTGTGTGTGAGTGTGACTGTGACTGTGTGTGAGTCTGAGTCTGAGTCTGAGTCCGAGTGTGTGTATGTGTGTGCGTGTGTTCGTGTGTAGGTGGGTACCTTGTTTCTTGGCACTGCGGGTGAAGTTGCCCTTGATGATCTTGCAGCTGGAGTCGTCTCCTCCACAGACGCCACACTTATCCTCCTGCTGGGAGGAGCCTCTCACACCGTCACAGCCCACTTTCTGCAACACACACACACACACACACACACACACACACACACACACACACACACACACAGTCTCAGTTACTCTACGAATAAACACAGCAACACACTCATTCTAACCACTTACCCCACACACACTCACACATAGTTACTATAGACACTCGGACATACTCGAACCCACACACACTCGTCTCCAGTTTGTGAAGCAGACACTCCCGAACCATCCCAGGTTTGGGTAGGAGGGGTTGTGAGTGATGGAATGGAGGGATCAGCGGAGGAGGTGAAGAGGAGGTGAAGAGGAAATACAAGGATTTCCTGTGCTCCCTCTCTTTCCAGCACCAAGCACAAAAGCACAAAAGCACACACACACACACACACACACACACACGCAGACACACACGCACACGCAGACACACACGCACACACCAGACACACAGGCACACACACACTCACCTCACAGTCCCCACGCACACACACGCTGTAGGGGTCCTTGTAGGAGCAGCGTGTGCCGTCGTGGACCATCCTCTGCATGTTGACCACGTCTCTCGTCTCCTTGGACTGGCAGTGCAGGTGGCAGCGCTGCTTAGCTGGAGGACACACACACACACACACACACACACACACGCGTTTTATTAATTAATGAATTAATAAACAGTGAAGCATACAGTTGTTACTGGTTTTTACAAATGGGTTAGGGTTATGCGTTCTTGCACTCTATCCAGAGTGTATAGCAAGTACGGTATCCAAGTATGTATACTCTATAGATAAGAGTGCAAGAAGGCATTTTGGAACACAGCCATTGTCTCCACTGTACAGAGGAGCAGCTCCACCCACACACTGGAGAAACACAATATCCCACAAGCCCAGCCACAGCCACGGTCGTCCAAGGCCTCTCTCACCCTCCCTCATCCTCTCCTACTGTGTGTCTGTGTGTATTAGGTTGTACATATATCAGGATTTACTGTATACTCTCCAGGTAAATCACTCTGGAGTCTGGAGAGAGAGAGGGGGGGGGAGGGAGAGAGAGAGAGAGAGAGAAAGAGATAGAGAGAGAAACATGAAACATGTGCGAAGAGAAGAAAGATTTAAGAGAGATTTAGTGGAGATTAAGTATCCATACTTTAGCTGTCTGTATATCTGATACAGCTCAGTCTCTCTGACTGGGTCCTCCTTGGCCCCTCAAATCCACCATTGAGTCTGGCCAAGAGTGCATAGAGAAGTGTATAGAGAAGTGTATAGAGAAGTGTATAGAGAAGTGTATAGAGAAGTGTATAGAGAAGTGTATAGAGAAGTGTATAGAGAAGTGTATAGAGAAGTGTATAGAGAAGTGTATAGAGAAGTGTATAGAGAAGTGCATAGAGAAGTGCATAGAGAAGTGCATAGAGATGTGTATAGAGAAGTCAGTGTGGAAACGTGGGTGTGCTGCTGCTGACAGGTTGTGGACTCGGGGGAAGGGGGGATTGTGTGGAAATGGGGGATTGAAGGGTAGGAGGAGCCGTTGAGACAAGCGGGAATCCAGGGCCTCCAATCACGTCGCATGATTTTGTGGGGGATGGGGCGTCGATCTCTGTCGGCCCAAGAAGTGGACCAGTGTCGGATCACCAGATTCTGTACACCCGTCTGTCTGTAGAGTAGGTAGAGACAAGACACAGCCGGACATGGCCAGAACATGACCAGAACGTTGTTTCCCACAGACATGAACGGAATCAGTAGGCGATGTTCAGAACGCATTGTAGTCTCGAGGACGTTACACCTCCAGCTCTCCAACAACAGAGCATCCCAGAGAGGGAGAGGGGTCCCTGGGGTGGAGACGGGGGGGTGGGGGGGGTGACTAAGCCCCATTTACCAAGTGGATCACGGATGACCGGAAAAGCAGCTGGGATGATATGAGCTCGTTGTTATATTGTGTTTCAAAACTCTAGAGTATTGTAAGGATGTTGGCCATGTCAAACCAGAAGGGTAGAAGCGCTGAATTTCATAACAGGGATAATTATAGTTCTGGAGGCTTGGGTTTTAACACGATGTACAGACTATCTTGTTCTCCTCTTCACATTATCTTTAACCCTGGAGATGACAGAAGAGAAAATGGAATTTCCCCACCTTCTCCCTTCGCACACTCAAATAATTGGAGCTCACGGAGAGACGGTGAAAAGGCCTTGCTCCAAAACATGGCATTTAGAAAATGACAAGAACGCAAATTAAAATGTTTTATAATTTTAGCGAGGGGCCACTTAAGCTTCAATCTTCTGTGACCGAGGATTAGATACGGAGACGGGGGAGCGGCGCTCTTCTCCGCCGTTGCCCTTTTAGTGGGATGATAATCTGGTTCGTGGCGGGACTGCCACCTCCACTTGGAGAGGGGGTGTATCGGTATGTGCCGCCTCCCATGGAGGGGGGGGTGTCACAGTGGGGTTTGGAGAGGGGAGATGCAGAGAGGGGGAAGAAGGGGAAGAGAGAGGGGGGAGAAGGGGGAGGGAGAGAGGGGGGAGGAGAAGAAGGTGGATCCCTTTGCGGGACCGACGGTTTGACCGTGTGTCGAGGTCTGATTCACAACAGCTGGTTGGATGGAGGGAGAGGGGGAGAGGGAGAGAGAGAGAGAGACAGAGAGAGAGAGACTGGAAAAGAGTTTAGATGACATCAGCAGGGTTTAGTGGGAAGAAGGAAGAGTGTTCAAAGATACGTGTTGTTCTAAAGAGGCTCAAAGACGTGGTGTTTTTACAGATGGGTGTTTCCATCCTTCTGAGCCTCACTCAGGGTCAGCGGGCTGTCAGAACATAATTAAGTACATTGTAATCACATTGAACTTCACACTTTTTTTAGGCGCAGTGTACAAACACGGTAGATGAAAAGAAAAGAAGATACTGTCTTGCTCTTGATGTTTTGAAACGCAATTCCACACACTCACATAGCAAAATGATGTGTGTCCTCTCTTGGTAGCCATATTCTAGTGTTTCTACCTATCTTATTCTCTCTCCCTCTATCTTTCTCTCTCTCTCTCTCTCTCTCTCTCTCTCTCTCTCTCTCTCTATCTCTATGGCTGTGTTCTTGTGCTCTAGAGCAAGTACGGTTAAGTCTCTCTCTCTCTCTCTCTCTCTCTCTCTCTCTCTCTCTCTCTCTCCATCTCTCTGGGAGAGTCCTGGGCGTACTCACGTTCCTGGTGTTCGTAAGGCAGCCAGTGATGCTTGTTGTTCTGGAACTCAAACTTGGGGTCCCACATGCGACACTGCTCCTCCCTGAAGTCACTGTCCAGCTCCTCACACTCCTGCTTCTGGCACAGCTGGAACTGGTAGTAAGCCCCCAGGCAGGTACGCCCCCCGTTGGCCGGGCTGGGGAGGGCAGGGAGGGGGGGAGGGGAGGGGAGGGGAGGGGAGGGAGGGGAGGGGAGGGGAGGGGAGGGGAGGGGAGGGCAGGGGAGGGGAGGGGGGGGGCAGAGTATCAGCATTATCATTAACCTTTGTTGATGTGGGACAGTTGAACGTTGAGAAGAGGAGAGGAGAGGAGAGAAGAGGAGAGGAGAGGAGAGGAGAGGAAAAGAGAGGAGAGGAGAGGAGGGGAGAGGAGAGGAGGGGAGAGGAGAGGAGGGGAGAGAAGAGGAGAGGAGAGGAGAGGAGAGGAGAGGAAAAGAGAGGAGAGGAGAGGAGGGGAGAGAAGAGGAAAAGAGAGGAGAGGAGAGGGGATCTGACACTGACCTGGGGTTGTTACATTCGCGGGTGCGGAACTGAACTCCTCCTCCACAGGAGCGAGAGCAGGAACCAAACTGGCTCCACTGGCCCCAGTGGCCATCCTGCTTGATGATGTCAGGGGTCAGGTAGATACAGTGGCCTTTGAAGCAGTTCTGCCATTGGACGAGAGAGAGGCAGAGACTGAGTGTGTTAGGATGTCAGAGGAGGAAGTGAAATGAAGATAGACAGAGATAGAAGGACTGTGTGTATGTGTGTGTGTGTGTGTGTGTGTGTGTTTGTGTGTGTGCTTGCGCATTTCTGTGAGTGTGTGTGTGTGTGTGTTTCTGTCTGTCTGTGTGCATGTGTATGTGTGCGTAAGTGTGTGTGTGTGTGTGTGTATGCCGTGTGTGTGTGTGTGTGTGTATGCCACGCGTGTGTGTGTGTGTGTGTGTGTGTTTGTGTGTGTATGCAGTGTGTGTGTGTGTGTATGCCGTGTGTGTGTGTGTGCGTGTGTGTGTGTGTGTGTGTGTACCTTCCCCTCTCCGCACATGGTGCCGTCGATGGGCGGCCCCTTCTTGGTCTTGCAGAAGAAGGGGTTGTCAGGGTGACTGCACCACAGCTGCTTGCACGGGTCGAAGGTGCGATACTGCAAACGGGACAAAGAGAAATTCCTCCTCACACACTCACTCTCTTTCCGAAAAATACACACCACCCAAAACACTGGGCGCCTATACACACACACACACACATCTACACACACAGGGCACTTTCCCTGGAGGACGGTAAAAATCACCGCTTAGGCCGACTCGAAATGAGAACCCCCTCCCTCCCATAGAGCTCTGCGTCGGACCAGAACTCTACGGGAGGAATAGAGCTTCGATGGAGACCACGCCCAGAGGTGACTCAGACACACACAAGAGAGCACACACACACACACACACAAACACACACACACACACCCACCCACCCACACCCACACACACACACACACACACACACCCACCCACCCACACCCACAAACGGGGGATGAGCTGGACCATTGACTGCACATGTAACGGTCGAGGAACACAAACGTCGAGAAACCACAACAGAGATCACATCAACACTAGTCGATACAATGGGAGTCCAATAGTCCAGCCTGTATACACACACCACGGAGGGCCATCACGGTCACAACGAGAATGGCGCTACTCTCTCGTAGAGAACACACACACGAAGCCGGATCATGCAAAAAACAAAACCAAAGGATGAGGAGGAGGTCTCTCTGAGCGAGAGCCCCCCCGCCGCCTCCGCCCCCCCCCTCCCCCCACCTTACAGGGGCGAGGGGCAGGGAGGGCCCAGGGCGTGAGGGCAAAGGTGAAAGATCAACCAGATCAAGTCGTTTTTGAAGGAGGTGGGGGGGGGGGGGGTGTCTCTGATAGGTCGATATCAGTTGCCCTTAGCTTAGCATTCTGGGATCTACTTGCCCTCCCCCGAATCGTTATCTTCATGGTTACTGGGGAACACACAAAACTGATTTGAGATCAGTTGTGGTGGAGGGGTTCTATTTGACCCTGGGTCCCCTCCTCCTCTCTCACCTGACGCCCTCTTCTCCTCCCCCACCGAGAGCGACTGGCTCCGGTCTCCCCGCCCAGAACGACCCCCCGGATGACCTCTTTCAATGGAAGGGTCAAAGGTCAGACTGCGGTTGGCACTGATGACATCAGCCTCAGGAGGCTGGGCACACGAGACTGCAGGATCCTAAGACCCGGGGAAAAACCTTAGTTGTTCCAACGCCTCGCTGGCAGGACAGGACGTCTTTCCACCCATTTCACAACCATTTACAATCAACCAATAGCCAAGCTTGGACAGACGCCAAATAATGACACAGAGGCTTACAGTAAGTTAGAGGGAAGTGCGTGTGTCATGGTTGAGCTCGTTGGCTCGTTCATCTGGCATGAAATACAGAAAAAAGCTGTTCAGGGACAAATCCAGCTTCCTTGATACTTGTTGTTGTTATTTTTGGGGGGGGAGTAAAAACTGTGTCTTTAGCATCCTGCAGAACACATGTGGGTCACGTGACGATGGGTCGATAATACTGATAAAAAAACTAAAACAATACCGATTATCAATCAGAAGAAAAAAAGAAGCGACCACACGGCTGAGAGGAAGGAGGGTAGGGGGAGGGAGGGAGGGTAGGGGGAGGGGAATGGAAGGGGGTAGTGTGAGGGGGGGGGGGGGGGGTTACCTTACCTGCGTTCCTGACTGGCCCACCTTTTGCAGCTGAGGGAATGGGGGTTTGACAAGAGAATAGAGGATAATCTAGCAACGCGTGCAAAGTCCCTGCAAAGAGTAGGTTCAACTCTCAATCACACATCAGCCCATCCCTGGGCCTCACACACAGAGAGACACACAGCAGAGAGAGAGAGAGAGACGGAGTGACGGAGAGATCATTACATCTTCTTTTTCTTTTTCTTTCAGCTCTTCACGTGACTGAGTCTGAGGAGTACAGAGCGATCTGATCCGGAGCCTGTTCATTACAGGGAGAGGCCGGCGAAGGTAGACATCGGAGGACGGGGCTCGTTGTGATGCGTGGAACGGAATGAGAAATGCGGCTCGGGATGGAATGAGGAACCAACGGTTTGGGCGGATACAGTTCCTCACACCGTCCTACGCGTCACAATGAACCCCGTCCTCCGATTTCTACCTCCGCCGGCCTCCCCCTCTGGCGTTTGCTGTATCAGAAGGGACTTGGGCGATGTAGAGGACGTGTCTCGGTGAAGAGGAGGCCGGCGGGGGGGGTCAAAATCCGAGGACGGGCTCATCGTAACACACAGGACGGGACACGGAATCGACACCGTTTCCTGTTCCATCCCACGCGTCAACAACGAGCCCCGTCCTCCCATTTCTACCTCCCCACCCCCCTCCTCCGCCCCCGGTGTGTGGCGTTAACGTGTCCGGGCTCGTGGCGAACTCTTAACGCTACTCTCGCCGTATACGGGTAACGTCAATCCTAAGCAAGTGCGCCAGTGTTTAATACAGAGTTTTGTTTACATGGGGTTCTCTCCTGTCGGGAGTAAGAGAGTATCTCAGAGTCTAGAGAGAGTTGGACTGTTGTCAAAGTGTTGGACGTAAACGTATGTGGGTTAGTATCTGGTAGTAGGACAGGCCCGGGAGGGAGACACTACGGCGATGGTCTTACCGCCGTACACATCATGTAGCCCACGCCGAAGTCGAAGCGGCACTGCTCGTTCATGGAGTAGTGCAGGCCGGGGAGCTGCGGCAGAGACGGCCAGTTGTGGTCGAACGGGTCATCACGGAGACAGTCGTAGGAGCTGGACGGAGACAAGACGTTTAGTTTTTTTTTCGGGGGGGGGGGGGGTTCGCTTTCGTACTTCATCAACGTTAAGAAACATGCAACATGCACGGTTGTGATGCATTCTTCTGCAGTCGTGTGTGTGTGTGTGTGTGTGTGTATGTATGTGTGTGCATGTCTTTCTGAGTGTGTGTGTGTGTATGTGTGTGTATGTATGTGTGTGCATGTCTGTCTGTCTGTGTGTGTGTGTGTGTGTGTGTGTGTGTGTGTCTGTGTGTGTGTGTGTGTGTGTGTGTGTGTGTGTGTGTGTGACTCACTGTAGGTAGCGTCCCAGTTCGTTCTGGCTGCAGCGTGACCAGTGGAAGCGGTGGAAGGCAGCTTGCACCAGCGGGGCCATGATGCTCCCCATGTGCACCTCGTCTCCACAGCGGTTCCCCTGCCCGTCATGCTCCATACCCAGCCTGGAGAGGGAGGGGGAGGGGGGTGGGGGGGGGGGGGGGTGGAGAGGGGGGATGGAGAGGGGGAAGGGGGGGAGGAAGGGGAGGGGAGGAGAGGACAAAGGTGGAGTTGGCAAGTGGGGAGAGAAGAGGAGAATGGGAGGTATGAGAACATGAATGTTTATGTACAATATGTACATTAGGTGTGTGTGTGTATTTGTATCTTTATGTACTGTTTAGTCTGTGTGTGTGTGTGTGTGTGTGTGTGTGTGTGTTCGGTCTACTGACGCCGACCGAAAGGCTGGACTGAAGGACACGGATACCATTCAACTCGTTTTTCTTATTTTTAGTGAAAATTTAATAGATTGTAAAACCTGCGAATGCAGACAACAAAACATACATGAATACACAGCTCTGACACATTCAAAGACTAAAACAAAGCATATAAATGTTACACAAAGCACGCATCAAACACACTAACCGTGGCATCCCTCAAGTCCTGGCATCACACAATGAACCCATACACACGGTCTCTCACTTTTAAGCACCTAATCACAGCCCCCAATATCCCTACGCATAACTGATCTATATAATCAAACAATTCCCACGCAGTTATGAGGCATAACTCAAAATAATGTTACTAGTATCTAATAATTAATAATTAATAATAACTAATAATTATTTAAATAACATTCAAAATAACATTCCACATACACTGAAACACCCCATCCTAACTGGACAGTACACCTCCCACCTAGCCGATCTAGCTACTAGTCTAGGGAGGCTACCAATGTCCCTTGTTCCTCAATGGGGAGGAGAACAACCATCCTCCTGACATCCCGGTTGGTACTCTGCCCTTACACATCAAGAGTCCAGATTCTTCCTCTTTGTACACCACCAGTCGGTTTATTTTAGTTGTGGGGAGATCCTGTAGGGCACCCTCACATTCTTTAGGAGAGAGTACAGTTTCTCCAGATTGCTTGTCAAGGCGCTCAACTTGCTTTCCTGCTCGACTGGTGCTGCAACTCCTCTTCTCTAACCACTTTCGGGCAGCACGCCACACCCAGGCAACAGCTTGACACAACCTTGACAGGCTACTGAACCTCTCTGGATTCACAAGGTCTGTGATGGATGCGCAGCAAGGTCGTTTCCTAGACTTGTCTTCTGGAAGCTGCCTCTCTTTCTGAATCCCCGAATCCCGCACAGGCTCGGTCAGGCTCTGGTTCACTTTGACCTTTTCGGTCCTCACGTTAGCTTGGGCCCTGGTGAGCGCTCCTGAGAAGGCCTTCCGTTTGAGCTTGTTCACACTTTCTCGAGCATCAGCTGCCACTTCTGCCGCTGATTTCACGGGCCACTCCTCAAAAGGCTTCTCCAGGAATCCAGGTCCATTCTGCCACAGAGAATCTTCGCTCAGTTCTTCAGGAACTGCTCCTCTTGTGCTGATGTCGGCCACATTGCACTCACCGGGGATCCACGACCACTCGGTTGGAGACCCTGTCTTCCCAGGGTCCCACGTTTCCTTGGCTGAGCTCCCGCCTCCTGCCTCTTGGAAGGCTCTTCTTACAA
This sequence comes from Nansenia antarctica, assembly GCF_963989245.1. Lineage (NCBI taxonomy): Eukaryota > Metazoa > Chordata > Actinopteri > Argentiniformes > Microstomatidae > Nansenia > Nansenia antarctica. The sequence goes on from NC_137688.1 coordinate 20,986,558, forward strand.
GGATGTTTCCTTTTTGTTTGGCCGGGGACACCAGGCCAATTGGATCGTATAGAGCAGCCTCTTGGCTCAGCAGCTCTCTCCTCGACAAGCCGTTGGGTGTATTCTCCCGGACTTCTTCTACCTTGAGGTTGAGGCCTGTCCTTATCTTTCCATTTCTCTTGGAGAAGTTTACTGATGTCATCATGTAGAGCTGGTCGGAATCCACGAGATACCCAATGCCAAGGGCCTTATTATCCTCGTCTTTCAGCTGATTTGGTAGCACCAGGGTTTTGGATGTCGCTCCAGGCCTCTCCCCTCCACAGGTTCTGGCGTCGTCCTTTCTCCTCCCACCTTGGCCAGACCGGACCCACGGCTTTAGAAAGAACCCTCCAGCGCTCAAGATCTCCTCCACTCCACTCGTGATGGTGTCGAGCATCTTCAGATCATCATGGGAAGTCAAGATGTCGTCGACGTAGCTGTCTTTCTCCAAGACACGACGCTCTTCCTCCCTTTCAATGAACTGAGGTAGCCCTGCTGTCTCCCTCATTGCCAGTTGAGCAATGCAACCAGCAGGACGGTCTCCAATGTTCACCCTCGTGATGGCATACTCCCCGATGTTCTCTTCCTGCCTCAGTCCACTCTCCCTGGTCTCTTCGCAGCACCCGATACACTTGACGATTTCCTCATACTTGGCCGCTGCTGTTCTCATTGATCGGGCGAAGTGTGTCTTGGACTCGTAGGTCACCGTCTCCACATCTTCAAACAGATTGGGATGCGTCCCACTCACAATCTTTCCAAGTGGGCCTTCCCACAGGACCAGGTCTCCTACTACCTTCACAGGACAGGGAACCAACCGCCCCTCTCTTTGGCTGATGAGGAGTTCAATACTCCTTGGCCGGACCAACTCCCGGGTCTTGACCTCGGGGAAGAATCTTTTCAGTTGCTGTGGTTCGATGGCATGGTGCACCTTGGCTATTTCATCTAAGCCGTAGCAGACCAACTGGTGGGCTCTTTCACCTTCCGGGGTCCTGAACCTCACCTTCAGGAGGTACCTTTTGGTGTTGGCTGTCACAGTCATCCCTCCGACGCCCTGCACCACTAGCGTGATTTTCTCGCTCTTCAGGCCAAGCCTACTTGCAGCCGCGTGGGTAATGTAATTTGTATTTGATGCGAGGTCTATCAGAGCACCAATTTGTTGCCCGTCGTTGGCAGTGACCTCCAGGAGCATCATTATTACCGGACACTCGTTTACTCCATTTTCTTCCAGGAGCTTCCCGGCTTTTGCTTCAGTGCAGCTCGTAACTGCTGTCTCAATCTCTGGAGCGAGCTGGGACAAGACCTCTTCCTGTTCAACGGTCAAACTCTGTGCACGTTCACCGCCGCTACTTGGAGTTTCTCTCTTTTCCCCACCATCCTTCTTACTGTCTCTACTGGGGCAGAGAAGGTAATGGTGGTCTGACGACTCTCCTTCTTTGCAGCCTCTCTTGGTGCAGAGGAATTTAAGGTTACACTCTCCGTCAGCGCCATGTGATGAAAGGCACAGCCGGCAGGCTCTAGACTTCTTCACCGCGGCCTTTCTTGATGCCAAGTCGAGGCCTCTGAACTTCTTACAGGTGAACAGCCTACTTCTGTGTTTATCTTCGCACAGAACACAATTGTCATCAGCGCTGTCTCTCTCAGTGGCTCTAGTGAAAGCAAACTTCTTCTCAGTCTTCTTCTCTGGGATCTCCGTGATCACCATCTGCTCCAACTGTTCGAGGATGCTTTCCTGCTTTTGTAGGAAGTCCAGGAAGGTGTCAAAGTATCTCTCCGGCTGGAAACCATTTCGGGGGTCTATTTTGAAAGTAAGCCACTCCTTTTTCAAAGTGAGTGGCAGTTTGTTCTCAATGGCTCCAGTCACCAGAGGGTTTTTGATGGCTACTTCATTGTTAAGATCTTTAAGGTCTGCTAGAGCTTTCTCTGAGATTCGGATCAGATCAATCACCTTCCTGAATTGGTGCTCTTTGACTGGAGAAATCTTCTGCAGCTCTGCTACGAACGCACCCTGAAGACATCTTCGGCAGTATTGTGGCTTGCGATCCTGAGATCCTTCACTATGGTCTCTTCTATACTTTCCAGAAGTTGAAACTTCTTAACTTCCGGAGACCCGGAGGGATCGCCTTGTTCCTGTAGGCTTTCCCAATCCTTCCTCCAGCGGTAGTATTCCCGAATGCAACCTCTAAACGTCGGGAGACTTGTCGGCTTCAGCCTCACTTTTGGAATGCCTCTCGTAGCTGCATTTCCACCCCGTGCGCCTGCTCCCTCAGTCTCCTCCAACGCTTTTTGCTGGGCTTTAACAAGCTCTGCCCCTGCTTCAGTCTCCGCCTGTTGAGCCAGGATAAGCTGGGCGCGTCTGGCGCGTTCTTCCTCTTCAGCCCTCTGGCGCTCTCCTTCAGCTGTTGTGCGGCGGGCGCGGTCTTCTTCCTCAGTTGCCTTTCGAGCTTTTCCTATCTCGGCGTCTCTATCTCGCCTGAGCTTGTTCTTTGAGGACATTAAATGATGCAGCTGTCTCTCCACGTCTTCTACAGCAGCGACAGGGGCCCAGTCTCTCCAGACAGAGAGCTCTCTCTCTGCTCCTGTAGTGAGCTCCTCTAAATGGTGCACTTGTCTCTCATGGCAGTCATGGTCTAGCTGGCCCAATGGGACCTCTTCTGTCTCTTCTTTAGCTCGCTCAGCCTCCCTGATCGAGAACAACACTCTTCTTTCACCGTATCTTGACCACAGATGGAGTTTTACGAGATCGCCAACCTCCGACAATTTAGTCATGCAGTCTCTGCTCACCTTCTCGATGTCTCTCGTCTGTTGTTCTGATAGTTTGGTGGGGTCCTCTTCCGCTTCTGCAAGCAGACCCTCTTCATAGCTACTATTGGCTGCCAGGAGCTTCTCAGCTTCATTAGAGAAAGCCTGCCACTGGACCTTTAATTAGCTCTCGACCATGGAGGGTGTAACGCGGAGCATGAAGGCAGATTTTTTGCTAAAGTTGGATTTAGCTGAATTTCTCTCTTTTTTCAGTTGAGCTACGGACTGGTCCTCTTCAGCCATTTTCCTTCTCTTTTCACAGGCTATCAATGTTTCAATATTTATTCAAACTCTGCTGTTATTTTCTTTAACAGATTAAAGTCCCTTCAAACTGCTCACTTAGTGTTTTTATTTTCGTTTTATTCAACCGTGACGTTTTACATTCAAAACTGACCTTTATTTACTACCAGAATAAATGGGACTCTTATTTTGAAACTCCGGATCTTCTCTCGTGAGCCGCTCGTGCTTGTCAGTGACGCACTAGGGCTCCTCCTCCTCTCACAGTTAGGATATAACACTCCGGTTAGCCACTTTAGCCGATACAGTCAGTCCCACGTTAATTACTCTGGCTAGCAAGGCATGTCTCTATAAACATCCAGCTAGCCAGGCATGTCTCTATACACATCCAGCTTGAATTAGTTCGCTGGTCAGTGCTGTTGCTTACCCGACCGCTTTCCTGGTCTTGCTGTCCTCTCTCGCTGTCTCGCGCTGCCGACCCTGTCACATTTCCAGTAGCTCTGCACAGACACGCTTCACAGACAGCAGACCTGGCTAGCTAGCTCCGGTTAACTGCAGCCACTTTTCCGAGTTCTCTCGACGCTTGTATTCGTCCCGCGGAGAACTCCTCTCTGAATGTGGCTTTCAATTCACTTCTCCACCACCTCGGGAATCTTTTCAAAGATATTTCTTTGACGCCCGGGCCGTAGGTTTTACAATTGTTCGGTCTACTGACGCCGACCGAAAGGCTGGACTGAAGGACACGGATACCATTCAACTCGTTTTTCTTATTTTTTGTGAAAATTGAATAGATTGTAAAACCTGCGAATACATTCAAAGACTAAAACAAAGCATATAAATGTTACACAAAGCACGCATCATACACACTAACCGTGGCATCCCTCAAGTCCTGGCATCACACAATGAACCCATACGCACGGTCTCCCACTTTTAAGCACCTAATCACAGCCCCCAATATCACTACGCATAACTGATCTATATAATCAAACAATTCCCACGCAGTTATGAGGCATAACTCAAAATAATGTTACTAGTATCTAATAATTAATAATTAATAATAACTAATAATTATTCAAATAACATTCAAAATAACATTCCACATACACTGAAACACCCCATCCTAACTGGACAGTACAGTGTGTGTGTGTGCGAGTGTGTGTGTGTGTGTGTGTGTGTGTGTGTGTGTTTGTGTGTGTGTGTGTGTGTGTGTGTGTATGTATGTGTGCGTCTGTGTGTATATGTGTTAGGTGTGCGTAGGTGTGTGTGTGTGTGTGTGTGTGTTTGCTTACACGTGTCCCGT
>NC_137688.1:21000911-21003411 GCF_963989245.1 Nansenia antarctica
CCTTACCTTCTTTATGTATAACCGTTATTATAGATGAGTTCCAAGTAGTTGCCCAATTTCCCGTTTGTAATACAAACTTATATGCTTGTAAAAGTAGTGGTATCAATTGTTTTTGAAAAGTTTTATAAAATTCATTAGTATATCCGTCATCACCTGGTGTTTTCCCCATTTTAAGATTATTTATTTGTTGTTGTATTTCATTTACTGTGATGTCCTTAATGAGCTGTTCATTTTTTGATCTTGTTACTTGCTTTAAGTTTAACTTATGTAAGAAATCTTTCATTAGTCCCAGGTCAATGTTTCCTGTGTTTTTATAAAGGTTCTCATAATATTTTACGAATTCTTCAGCTATTTTATCCTTTTCCGTTATTGTTCCAGAGCCTTCTACAGTCTTCAATTTCGAAATGTGTGCTTTTTTAGTCTGTGTCTTAAGTCGATATGCTAGGAGTTTTAAAGACTTAGGTCCTCCATCGTAATATTTCTGTTTGGTGTATGTCATTAATTTCTCCACTTCCTCTGTACGGATTTTATCCAACTCCTTATACTTCTTTTTTAATTCATTTTTTACTATTATTTCATTTGTATTTTTTAATTTGTCTTCCAAGTGTTGTATTTGTTGTTCAAGTATTTTCTGTTTTTGTTGTGTTTGTCTTTTCTTCCATGCACAATATGATATTATCTGTCCTCGTAGTACCGCTTTAAGGCCCTCCCATATAATAGTTGGATTAGTATCTCCATTGTCATTTATCTCTACGTATTCTTTTATGGCTTTATTGATTTTTTCAACAAAGATCTTATCTTGGAGAAGTGAATTGTTTAATCTCCATATTTTTTCTCCTTGCTTTATATCCAAATGTATAGTTATAGATAACATAGCATGATCTGATAAATCCCTTGTGCCTATTGTGCATGTTTCCATCCTCTCTACGTCTTTTTTAAACATGAAGAAATAATCCAGTCTATTGGAAGTTGGAAATCGTCCAGAATAATATGTATATGTTTTTTTAGTTGGATTTAGCATCCTCCATATGTCTACTAATCCAAATTCTGACATTGCACTTCTTAAAATTGATGATGTTTTATCAGCTCTGTGTAGATATGCTTATTTGAGTGTTGGTACACCGCAAACCAAACCACAGAGAAACTCGCTCTGAATCAAAACACACGCAAAACAGCTGCTCTCAGCTAAGAAGAAACATCGCTATGAGCATCTAACTGCATGTTAAGCACATCACAACATGCTGATAGATCATCAACATGCTAAAAACACATAACTACACATAATTAGATGATCACACAGTCCTTGCTTTTGAACACGTCCTAAAACATAAGTTTGTTTACAAGCCATGTATCACTTACCCAATAGCCTACGGCAGACTATACAGTGAATCCAATTCACACGTTAAAAGTATTTAGGGATCCTAAAACTGTTATATCAAGTGGGCTCTTCAACTTTCGTAATATGCAAAAAAACGGAAACTGTGACTGTGTCACAAATATATTTGCATTTACTGTAAGTCCATCTACTATGTCTATCAATTTAGCGATTCCCTTAGCACCCACCGGCCTTGCTACCGCTAGCACCCACCCCACCCCCATCGGCCCCTGCCCAATCAAGGTGTTGTATCTCTGTGGTCTCTGTGGTCTGTATCTCTTCTGGGCCTTGTCTCCTGACTAGAACATGTGTCTGTGACCTGAGAGGGTCCTTTTAGGCTCCTGGTCCAGACTCTGCATCCAGAGTGTCCCAGGCCTTAGTCCCGGTAGTGTGTATGTTCCAAGCCCAAGCCCCAAGCCCAGAGTCAGCGGGGGGGGGGGACAGGGAGGGGGGGACAGGTAGAGCTGTGTTGGCTGCTAACAGATGGGTGCCATTTTCACCTGACATTTGGACTCTTATTACCTGCCTGACCTTTCTCTGCCACAGTCGTGGGGACATGATGCCACCATTAGCCACGCCGCCAGGCTAGCGTTAGCGCTGTGTCATCAGACAAACACACACACACACACACACACGCACATGCGCAAACACACACACACACACACACACGTGCACACACACACACACACACACACACACACTCACCCACACGTGCACACACACACACACACACACACACACACACATACACACACACACACACACACACACACACACACTCACACACACCATACACACACACACACACACACACACACCACTCATAGAGCCATGATTACAGCTAAGTCTAAAGGTCTCCTATCAGTCAGACAGGGACACTCAGTGCTTAACGGGCCGTGTTGAAACAGCATCCATAACCATGCAGGAGATGACATTACAACGGCCCTGACAACTGAAAGGGTACATATCTGACGGAATAGGTGACTTGTTAAACTGTGTTGTATGGCTTAGACATCTCTCTCGCTCTCTCTCCATCTCTCTGCCTCTCTCTCTCTCCCTCTCTCTCTCCATCTCTCTGCCTCTCTCTCTCTCCCTCTCTCTCTCCATCTCTCTGCCTCTCTCTCT
>NC_137688.1:21008741-21016241 GCF_963989245.1 Nansenia antarctica
CCGAAAGAGAGGAAAAAGGAAGCGAAAGTGAGAATAGGACTCCCAGGGCAGAGACTCATAGCGGTAACTAAATCAATATTGAAAAGACAAATGATAGGCTATATGACAGGAGATGAGACATGTTATATTTATACGAATGCAGTGTGTGATGCTCCTTATTAAGCTATGATATTATGCTATCCAACAGTTTAGTGTGTCAAGCTGTGATCGGGATGTAGAATTGAAATGAGGTTTGTTAAATGTTGTAGTGGGATCCATTAAGCCTACAACAATGTCATACACCAATATAGCACACATCACATAAGTAACACAACATTTTTTGTTTTTCTCTTTTTTTCCCCGCAGTAATACCGTATACTCCAGTAAAATTTGCGGACGGTATAAAGGTATGAAAACATATACCGCCGAACCCTAACCTACCCTATACGCCCAAGCCTACTTGAAACCCTATGAGGGTGTGTGTGTCATGTGTGTGTGTGTGTGTGTGTGTGTCTGTGTGTGTGTCTCTATGTGTGTGTTTGTGTGTCATGTCACATTCTAGCTGCCATAAAATATTAGATAGGTATTCCCTCACAACATCATTCAATAGAGCTTCATACAGAAAGAAAGGTGAATTATAGTCGCTGCTACTATAGAAACATCCAGAAATCGCACACATGTGGGTGGATGTGTGTGCGAGTGTGTGTCTGAGTGTGTGTGCGTGTGCACGCGTGTGTGTGTCTGTGCATGCGTGCGTGAGTGCTCGCGTGAGTATGAGCATGTGTGTGCGTGCGAGTGTGTGTATACACTCTTGTGTGTGTGTGTGTGTGTGTGTGTGTGTGTGTGTGTGTGTGCCAGCGTGCGCGTGTGTCACTGTACTCACAATGTTCATGAGCGTCAGCAGGTACTTCTGGACATGTTCCTTGCCGTGGAACTGGACCACCGAGTCGTCCACGCCCAGCAGAACCTCGATGTTGTAGGCCCGGTCTGGGCTCTGTCTGCGGCTCCTCTGGGCCCGGCTCTGGTTGATGCTCCGCTCCACGCCCAGGTACAGAGACTCCAGGTCCATCAGACCGCCCAGCTCAGCTCCTGAGACACACACACACACACACACACACACAGACACATTCCTTGACGTTACGTTTGGGTTCACGGGGTTGTGCTTACCAAACCATACACTGCATAGAGACAGTCATATACTGTAGATATCATGGGGACACACACACACACGCACGATGCATGCATGATGCACGCACACGCACACGCACACGCACACGCACACACACACACACACACACACACACACAAAGAGAGAAGCTGACAATACAACACAAACTTTAAACATGTCTGTGTGTGTGTGTGTGTGTATATGTGTGATTGTGTGTGTGCGCACACGCATGTGTTGGTAACTGTGTGGTTATCCTTCACAGATTTTTTGAATCAACAAAATATTGCCATCCCGTCACAGTAAACCTACCAGATGGTGGTTGGAAAGACATGGATTACACTAGCACAGTGGCTCTGAGAGCGCCTCTCCTACCACTCCTCTCAGTATCCACAACACACACACACACACACACACACACACACACTCAAAAACAGCGAACACACGGACATGCACACTCACACAGAAACACACACACACACGCACACACATTATTGGCACCCCTGGTAAAGATGAGTAAAATAAAGGATTATAAAAAAAACTTTGGGTGAATTAGCTCAATGTCACACTGAAAAGAAAATGTAATAACTACATTTATACTGACAAAAAAAAACTATCATCAACAGCCGAATAGGGGGCAGGAGCTCTGGTCTGGCAGTGGCTCTGGTCCAGGAGAGGGACTGGAGCCTGGGGAGGATAAACGATGCCGTCTCCCTAGCCAAGGCCAACCCTCCCCAGCCTCACCCTCACTACCCCCCCTCCCCCCCTCCCAGAGTAGACACCGCCTCACCCTCACTATCCCCCCCCCCCCCTCCCAGAGTAGACACCGCCCCCCCTCACTATCCCCCCCCCCTCCCAGAGTAGACACCGCCCACCCTCACTATCCCCCCCCCCCTCCCAGAGTAGACACCGCCCACCCTCACTATCCCCCCCCCCCTCCCAGAGTCGACAGCCTCACCCTCACTATCCCCCCCCCCCCCCCCAGAGTAGACACCGCCCACCCTCACTATCCCCCCCCCCCTCCCAGAGTAGACACCGCCCACCCTCACTATCCCCCCCCCCCCCTCCCAGAGTAGACACCGCCCACCCCCAGACAGCCTGGTCTTGGTCTTGGAAGGTTGGGAACGCTGTGGCAGTCCCCGCGTCTCCACGGAATCTACAAGCCTTGTCCTGTCTCAGCCAAAATGTGTGTGTGTGTGTGTGTATGTGTGTATGTACGAGAATGTGTATGTGTGTGTGTGTGTGTGTGTGTGTGTGTGTGTGTATGCACACAAGTGTGTATGTGTGAGCATGCATGTGTGTGGGTGTGTGTGTGTTTTTTGCGTGAATGTGCGAGTCTTTGTATGTGCGACCATGTGTGTGTGTGTGTGTGTGTGTGTGTGTGTGTGTGTGCGTGTGTGTGTGGGGGGGGGGGGACGGGACTTAGCCTGCAGTTGCCAGGCAGCACAGCTAAAAAGGCTTAGGGAGCTGGTTTCAGAGAGAGAGAGAGAGAGAAAGACACACATACACACATACACACACACACACACACAGACCGAGTACCACGGTCACCAGTGGATCAGTATCAGCCATCAGTACATCACTGATAGAGACACATCTTCGCCACAACACCTTGATACAATACTTTGGCATAGTGGTCACTGAGCAGACTCTCTGCACCTAGAGACACTGGTCCTCTCAGGGTGGATCCACAGGTGTGGCCGGTGTGTGGCTAAACTGAGACATGACTTCCCCCCATGTTCCTCTGAGGTGTGTGAGTGTGTGTGTGTGTGTGTGTGTGTGTGTGTGTGTGTGTGTGTGTGTGTGTGTGTGTGTGGGAACAAGTCTGCAACCAATCAAATTGTTCCGACTTTTATTTGATTGATATAAAAGTCTGAAGCTTTAGATTGGTTGCAGACTTGTTACCGCTTTCACTAGCTGCTGTCACATAATATGTCTAGAATATGTAAGCTGCTTGGAATTATGGACGTGTTTGTTTTTCTCTCGTAGTTCCATCTCCATAGCACCAAGAGGGACCACACACTTGCAGAGCCCTCCACGGACATGTGTTGACACCAAGGATCAATACCAAATACAATATCTAAACGGATCGACACATCGCAGACCCATAATACTCATACTAGTCCAACCAGAAGGCGTATCAACGTCTGGATGTTGTTGAGAGGACTCCGTGCGTATGAGCAAAACGTCAAGTAGCCACTGTGAGAACCCGTCACTCACTGTCTGGCGCGTGGAGGCGCCTGCAGCGCCCCTTGAGGGTCAAGCTTTGAATGACACGTCGATCACGTGTCAGATCAGGTGGTCAAACATGACCAGGGAGCGCATGGACTGCACACGTGTGTTCGATACCGTTCCTCATTCCATACCATAGCATGACAACGAGTCCTCGGATTTCTACCTGGGGCGGCTGTGGCTCAGGAGGGTAGAGTCGCCGTCTAATGATCACAAGGTTGGCAGATCGGTGGTTCGAGCCCTGGCTGGCCACATGTCGAAGTGTCCTTGGGCAAGACACTGAACCCCAAAATTGCTCAGAGTGATCGGGCCGGCGCCTTGCATGGTAGCTTGGCCGCCATTGGTGTGTGAATGTGTGTGTGAATGGGTGAATGGGAGGCCGTTGTAAAGCGCTTTGGATAAAGGCGCTATATAAGTGCAGTCCATTTACCATTTACCATTTACCTCCACCAGCCTCTCCTGATAGACAGGCTGTGAGAGGTACGTATGGGAGGACAAGCGAGGTTGGAGTCGACCCTGTCAGTGAGATGTGACACTGTCCTGCAGGCAGGGGCCAACTGGCCGGAGGTGAACAGAGACATATGGAGGGAGTTAATTTGCAGCTGAAACCTTCAGCATAACACACACCATGAGAAGCCGTCGGACCTATGGTGGTTTAACACATACACACTCACTGTGTTGGCGTGCAGAGAGAGAGAGAGAGAGAGAGAGAGAGAGAGAGAGAGAGAGAGAGAGAGAGAGAGAGAGAGCGATAGAGCAGCAGCAAAGGCTTCTGGGTAGATCTGCCACCTAGTCTCCTGTCTCCCAATCAGCAAGAGGCATCCTTTTTTTTCCCTTTCCCTTTCCCGCTCTCTCTCTCTCTCTCTCTCTCTCTCTCTCTCTCTCTCTCTCTCTCTCTCTCTCTCTCTCTCTCTCTCTCTCTCTCTCTCTCTCTCTCTCTCTCTCTCTCTTATGCAACGTTACCACGGCAACCAGCTCCCGGGTAAAACAACGCGGCTAATATTGGCTCCAGAGTCGCTAGGAGAAATTATCCTAGAAAGTCTGAATAAGATTCGCTATCAGTATCCTGAGTGACAGAACATGGCCGCAATGTCAGGGCTCTCACTCCAACTACAGGGGGATGATAAAACAGGGGGGAAAGAAGGAGTGTAAAAAGGAGTGCAGGGGCATAAAAAGAAAGGAAATTGCTGATTTATTTTTCTTTTGACGATGTTTTATTTTATTTTTCTCCCCGATATTTCTCCTTCGTTGACGGAACTAGCTCCCAACGAAAAGGCATCGTCCTCCGAAAAAACAACAACCCCGGCTTGTTTTGATTTCCCGAGCCACAGTAACTGTTTTTAATGAGTGTGATGTCATGACCACACCATCTGCTTTTAAAGACAGGTTCAGATATTTTTACTTCTGGTTACGTAAGACCCTTCGACGGAGGGCAATGTTTATTTTTTTTATTCTGTCCTTCGTCTTTATGAGAATTCCACTCCTCAGTAAAAAAAAATCCATTGACTGAAAATTACAAGCGTGGCAATGATGTCATCGTTTTAGTTTCAGGTTTGGGCTGCAGAAAGAAGTCATGACATCACAGGTTAACTTCCTGCCCTCTGAGTCCCCGACGTCTAGAGGAACAGAAAGTGATGCAGATGAATTGAAGTCCAGCATGTGACATGTGACATGTGTTCAATCAGGTAGAGAGAGAGAGGGAGAGAGAGGGAGAGAGAGAGATTTAAAGAAGGGGTTGAAATCGTTCACATTTTTCAGCTCTGGGTCCCTGGGTAGAACTTCTACTGGCCTCTCTCTCTCTCTCTCTCTCTCTCTCTCTCTCTCTCTCTCTCTCTTTGGCTAGAGTGGCCACTGAGAGAGAGAGAGAGAGAGAGAGAGAGTGACAGAGAAAAAGAGATACAGAGATACAGAGACACACAAAGAGAGATGTCGACAGAGGGAAAGATGTAGAGGGAGAGAGAGAGGGAAACAGAGAGAGAGAGAGAAAGAGAGAGAGAGAGACAGAGAGAGACAGAGAGAGAGAGAGAGGCAGAGAGAGAGAGAGAGACAGAGAGAGAGACAGAGACAGAGACAGAGAGAGAGAGAGAGACAGAGAGAGAGAGAGAGGGAGAGAGAGAGACAGAGAGACAGAGAGACAGAGAGAGAGAGACAGAGAGAGAGAGACAGACAGAGAGACAGAGAGACAGAGAGACAGAGAGAGACAGAGAGAGACAGAGAGAGAGAGAGAGAGACAGAGAGAGAGAGAGAGAGAGAGAGAGAGAGAGAGAGAGAGTGGGGAGGAGAGAGCAGAAGGGCCCTTAGTGTCACAGTTGTGCATCGGTAGATTTATAGAGAGCGTCCCACTCGTCTAGAGAGGCATCAGTGTCCCCCTCCAGGGACAGATACAGAGAAGACATAGCTACACCTCCTGAACCCTAACCTAATCTATGGATCCCTCTCTCTCCCCCTCTCCATCTCTCTCTCCCTCTCTCTCTGGGTCTTAAAACTGGCTGACTCAAGTGTTTGATACAATACTGTACATCAGTCTTTTCTCTGTGTGAAATCTTTCTCCTCACTCTCCTTCTTGCTCTTTCTTTCTCACCACTCTTTCCACTTCCTCTCTCTCTCCCCCCCCCCCCCCCCCCCTGGGCCCCCTCCACTCTGTCTCTCCCTCTCTCTATCCCCCTCTCCACTCTCTCTCTCCTCAGGTGAAAAGCAGCTCACGCCCTTATTAGGACACAAAGGTACTTTGTCGTTCAACCTTTGCAAAGGTCAAGAATGTTCTGAGTGACTGGAGACCAGAGAGGAGGGCGGGACACGGAGAGAGAGGGAGAGAGAGAGAGAGGGGGAGAGAGAGATGGAGGCCATGCAAGAACAATGTAGTGGTCATTGTTCAGGTCAAAGTCCAGGGCAGGGCAGGGCAGGGTAGGGCAGGGCAGGGCAGGGCAGGGCAGGGTAGGGCAGGGTAGGGCAGGGTACGGCAGGGCAGGGCAGGGTAGGGCAGGGTACGGCAGGGCAGGGTAGGGCAGGGTAGGGCAGGGCAGGGTAGGGCAGGGTAGGGCAGGGTACGGCAGGGCAGGGCAGGGTAGGGCAGGGTAGGGCAGGGTACGGCAGGGCAGGGCAGGGTAGGGCAGGGTAGGGCAGGGTACGGCAGGGCAGGGTAGGGCAGGGTAGGGCAGGGTACGGCAGGGTAGGGCAGGGTACGGCAGGGTACGGCAGGGCAGGGCAGGGTAGGGCAGGGCAGGGCAGGGCAGGGTAGGGCAGGGTACGGCAGGGCAGGGCAGGGTAGGGCAGGGCAGGGCAGGGTAGGGCAGGGCAGGGTAGGGCAGGGTAGGGCAGGGCAGGGTAGGGCAGGGCAGGGTAGGGTGGGGGGTTTCTGGGTTCTACAGGGGCCTGGATGGCAGAGCTACTGTGGGGGGGGGGCGGATGGGGGGGGGGGGTTATTGCTGTGAGCATTACTGTATACTGAGTTGTTGGAGGTGTGTGTGTGTGTGTGTGTGTGTGTGCATGCATGCGTGCGTGTGTGCAGTGGAGACCTTGCTGTCAGACATGGCGAGGTTACTTCAGTGCAGAGTCTCATACATACAGTGATTTATGTAATACAGCACAGAGACTCCAACCAGCAAGCAGCAAGCACACACACACACACACACACACGCACACACACACACACAGGGCCTTGGGAGAGGGGCACATTATTGATCACCAGCTTCCAGGTGCTGCATGACTCTCTCAGGGGAGCGACATCAGTCACATCACTTGATTAAATCAAACATTCCTCTGAAGGCGTAAATATCGACATGAAAATTATCATGTGCACAGAGTCAAACGGACAGATCATACCAGAGAGTCCTCTCTGCGACATCGTCTACAGTGAGGTGTCCGGTTCTAAACGATATTCCACCGGCAGTGAGTTGAATAGCAGATGGAAACAGTGTGGAAACCAAGGAAGTGATATGGAAATGAGTCAGTGACACCTGGGCTGTGTTTCCTGTACTGGTGGATCTGTTCTGTTGTGCTTCTGTGTGAAAATAACATGCATGACAACATTAGCTCTGCTTACCTTTTACCTGGCCCGAAGGCCACACACACACGCACACACACACACACACACACACACGCATACACGCACACACGCACATGCG
>NC_137688.1:21018741-21023741 GCF_963989245.1 Nansenia antarctica
CTAGACAGACCATCTCTCACAGGTCAGCATCAAATTCTTCGCCCCCGTATGCTCCAGCCTGCCTGTGTGTGTGTGTGTGTGTGTGTGTGTGTGTACTTTGAGGGGGGCTTGGGGGAACTGCTGCTATACAGGCAGATGACTCTGTGTGTTTGTGTTCGGGACGTGAAACTAAGCCCCTCTGACTCTGAGGGGAAAAACATGTGTGTGTGAGGTGCCAGGCCGAGCAGACACAGCGTAAATCACCCTGGTCTAAACAGCTTCCTGCTAGCTTAATGACTTTGTAGCACCCCTGGCTACACCCCCTCCTCACCCCTGCAGCACACACCTGTCCCCCACCCACTCTCACCTGGGGGGAGGGGGGGGGGGGGGGGCATCATCACAAAGTCGCATCCTCCACCTTTCTTTCCTCTCCTAGACTCCCAGACCACCCCCCACCACCCCCTCCCCCTCCATGGCTGGAGCCCCCGGGGCCATGTCCTGACTCCTGTCTCCTGCCCTGACAGAGAGCTGCTAAGGCAGAGATGCCATCTGAGACCTGAGTTATTATGACAGCCAGACAAACATGTCAGCCTGAAGGGAGGGAGAGAGAGAGAGGAAGGGAGAGAGGGAGAAGGGGTAGGAGAGAGAGAGAGAGAGGGGGGGGGGGCGTGGTGGGGAAGAGAGAGAGAGAGAGAGAGAGAGAGAGAGAGAGAGAGATTGAGAGAGGAAGGGAGAGAGAGAGAGAGATAAAGAGAGAGGAAGGGAGGGAGAGATAGATAGAGAGAGGAAGGGAGGGAGGGAGAGAGAGAGGAAGGGAGGGAGATACAGAGAGAGAGAGAGAGAGAGAGAGAGAGAGAGAGAGAGAGAAAGACACACATACACAGATAGAGGGAGATAGGTGGAGGGGGGGGGGGGTGAAGGGGGATGCTGCAACTGCTGGTCGATACTGCATCTGTCAAGGTTCCCAAGGTCTGAAATATGCATTCTTTGAACACACAGTACTGTCTCTCCACTACTACTGTCTCCACTGTCCGCTTGTTAAGTCGTGACGTGTTTCAGGGGCCAAAGTTGGCTGAGGCGCTGTCTTCGAAATGGAGAAATAATAATAACAATAAATTATATTTATATAGCGCTTTTCCGAGGCTCAAATACCCTGACAATATGGAGAAAACGGGAAAGTGCCGTGTCCCTTGTTGAATGAATAGATCCGAGTCTAAAAAACTATTAAACTGTCATTCTACCGCTGTAGTTAACAGGTACTCTGGTGCGGGGAATTTCTGGTTTGAACCCGGAAATGGCTAAACATCACTTTTGACGTCAGACTTAACAAGCGGGTACACTGCAGCTGTACTACATGTAGGTGAAAAAAAATCAGAAAGGAAAAAAACAACACTGAATTAAAGCTGAGAATCTCCACTTTCACCCCAGAGTGATTGTTTGATTTGATTTGAGCGGTTGGGAGTGGAGAGCTAAAAGAAGACAAAACACTTCCTCTTCCTTCCTCTTTTCCAATAGTGAGGAGAGCACTGTATCTGACCCCAGTACAGCACGTATCCTGGTGAAGAGACGGGGCTTGGGCTGCTTTGGTGCGTGATGCCAATGAAGATCTATCTGAGAGCAGGCCTTAGAGGTCTTTACTCTATGATCAATTGTCTCTTACACCACACTCACACACAGACACAGACACAGACACAGACACAGACACAGACACAGACACAGACACACACACACACACACACACACACACACACACACACACACACACACACACACACACACACACCTGATCTGTGTGCAGTGGAGGCTGGTGGAGGGAGAAATGGAATGTGTGGAATGGAATGAGGATTGCTATCAAAACAAACATGGAATGGAGCAGGCTTTGGCATTTTTACGGTTAAACTAGCAACAGTTTTTGTCAATACCGCCATAAAACCGTCATAAATTGCTATATATAATCAACGCTTTAAGAGTGTTTGTCCAGCAACACTGTCTGTGTGTTTGAAGATGCTATGAAGGTAATGACAGAACCTTTTGGAAACAATGTCATTTATCAAATAAATAACCTGTCTGTTATTATTGTTAAAATAAAAAGTGACTTCGGCTCAGACCGTAGCGTGCAAACTTTTAGAACTTAACGTTCTAGCTACGTTCTGAGACTTTACCATGCATGCCCAGACCGTTACATGCCCTGCTGAAGCCCAAACATGCTTATTTTTCTGTCGAAAAACCTGGAATAGGCTTGAAGAATAGTTGTAGGATACGCTTTTATGCCCATTTTCGTTACTGCCGTTTTTGTTATTTATTGTTATTTTATTATTATTGATATTGATATTATTATTGATACCGTAAACCGTGGTTAAACCGTAAATCGGGGTTTAATTTGGGGGCTGTTAAACGGTTTTTAAAAATTCGATACCGCCCAAGCCTATAATGGAATGAAGAATGGTATCAGATACCATTATATCACCCATATCAAATGATACCATTCCTCATACCGTTCCATGCTTTACAATGAGCCCCCATCCTCCGACTTCTACCTCCAACAGCCTCCCTTGGTACAGACCCGAGTCATGTCCTTGTCTCTAGTCCCCTCTGGGTCAGAACCAACAGATCCAACAACAACAACAACATCAACAACATGACCAGGCAGGCGTTCAATAAGGTCTAACACCACCCACCAGCCGACCCACACTCCTCCTCTGTCCCACACCTGAACCCTTCTCTTCACTCTCCTCCACATTTTCTCATTTCATTTAGTGTTCTCTTAGTAGCTTCAAGGGGGGGGGGTGAGAGAGAGAGAGAGAGAGAGAGAGAGAGAGAGAGAGAGAGAGAGAGAGAGAGAGGAAGAAACCCCAAATCTAAAGGTGTGAGACAATATGTATGCAAATGTTCTCTATAAGCCCACCCAGTAAGGAGCATCCACACACAGAAGACAATGTGGAGAGAGCAGTATGATTTTTTCTTTTTGTATCATTTATCATTCATGGCTTATGATTTATGAGAAAGAAAGAGCCATGATACACTCATGATATACTCTTACTCGTGATATACTCTTAGTCTAATAGCCCGATGGATGCCTCCCGGAGCAGTAACTATAGATCTTTAATAGATGAACATGACTAATGAAGATAAACTTGACAAGCTTGGAAGCTTTTCCAAGACAATAACCAAGAATATACGCAGAATATTTGGCAGAATTGGATCCAGAGAGCTGAAATAGCCGTTTATTACTGGCATTCTCTGACTGCTCCAGTAATGACCACCCGACGACGACGTCCCGACGTACACAGACCTTTGTTAGAGACAGAGAGGACTTCTGCCAGCCAAAGCAGATTTAATAAAGCACAGTGTGTGGAACTAATTGGCAGTGTTTCATAACCCAGTCTTTGAAAGCAATTATCAATTAAAAACAATTAAAAGCAACATTAATCATTCTCAATCGTTCTGCTCTGAACAGGGAACGGTGCCAGAACGGAAATGATGAACCTGTAATCAAAACCATAATTAACTGTCTCTCGTCGACAGCCTTTTGAAAAAGGTCATAGGTAAGATCTGTTGAAGTGCTGTGTGTGTATGTGTGTTTGCATGTGTGTGTGCGGGTGTGTGTGTGTGTGTGTATGCGTATGCACAGGGGTGCACATAACTTTTTGGGGCCAGTGCTCAGAGGAGCACCTAGGGATGCTGCTTGGTGCTCCCCGAGCTCGCGAGTCACGACCCGTCCCACAGGATGGATAAAAAAGGGATACATGGATAACTTATATTAGCAAAACGACATTTATTCATAAATAAAGATGAACGAACAAATGATTGTGTGCAAAACAAAAGAAACAAACGCAAAATCAAATGACTGCTCTTTAAGCATGAAAGTCTGTCAGACTCCTTTAAACATAATGAAATCAACTGACATCTCTTTAAGCACTAACTGAATGTCTGTTCTTTAAACACAATGAAATCAACTGACATCTCTTTAAGCACTGCTCTGTTCTGTAAACACTGAAATCAACTTTTCAACAAAAAGTTACAGCCTAAGCATTTATTTATGCTACAAGCTTAATCATCATCAGCACTGCTCTCTTGACTGCTGTAAGTTATCACTGTCCTCAATTTCAACCATGGTAGAGGATGTTGTAGGCTATCACTTTAAATAGCTCATTATTTTGATTGTGCAACAAAGTCTTATTTTTTTCTTCTAATAGAATTCCCAACCATATTCCCTGGGTCAGGGGTCTAGGTGTGATAATGAAGCTGTAAAATAAACGTCTGAACGTTTGAAAGCTTCAGAGAAAAGAAACGTGAAGTTCCTTGGTGTTGTTTTTCCTTTTAGCGACGAGTCGTTCGGGACTGAATTGTCACGTGTCGGCGTGATAACCGTGCGATACGCGATACGCGGAATGAAAGTACAAGTTACGATACTTTCCGAATGTTTTCGTGAGGGGAGTCGCCGTGGTCGTTGTGATGGCGTTACGGCGCTTGCAGTGATGCAGCAGTCAGCAGTCAGCAGGTGGATTTTGAGGAAGTCAATTCCTCTCCCAGCGCTCCCAGCTGTTGGTGCGCAAGAGCGCGTTCATGCCGCTGATCTTCCGCGCAGCATGCATTTTGGCGACGCATGCGCACTGGCGCACCAGTTATGTGCACCCCTGCGTATGCATATGTATGTACATATATGTGTGTGTAGGTGCATCTGTGTTTGTGTGTGTGTGTGTGTATGTGTGTTAGATTCCTTACACTATTTGTATGAAACTGAAGTTCACATACATGAGCACAACAGTAACATTTTCAGGAAAACTGTTTCTTGTTGCTTTTCTTAATGCATATCGATATCTCTCCCATTATCATTATCATCTCTCCCATTATCATTCTCCTCCACATGTCAACTCTCATCGTTCAACAGTTGAGCTAACAACCAGTCTGTAATCCCAAATGAAATACAGTAGGAATCAGAAATGGAACTGAGGCCTGGCAGACAGGAGAGAATAGATTACGGTAAATGTTTTTGTTGACACTTTTTGTGTTCTACAGTA
>NC_137688.1:21028741-21036241 GCF_963989245.1 Nansenia antarctica
GGAGGCAGGGGAGGCCAAGGTGGGAGGCAGGGGAGGGTAAGGAGGGAGGCAGGGGAGGGTAAGGAGGGAGGCAGGGGAGGCCAAGGAGGGAGGCAGGGGAGGGTAAGGAGGGAGGCAGGGGAGACCAAGGAGGAGGCAGGGAGGCCAAGGAGGGAGGCAGGGGAGGCCAAGGAGGGAGGCAGGGATCGGAGGACGCCATCTCATTGGAATGCACGGAGGGACGGGAACGGGGAACGTATCCAACGCGGCGTGAGGAACCGCCCCCTGATACCCCCTCCACCCCACCCCCACCGCCCCCCACCCCCCCCCCCCAGCCCCAGACTGGCCCTGACTCCATTGTCTGCGTGTGTCAGATGGAGATGGTCTGATTAGCACCCCCACTAATGTGTTCACCGGATTCCTCTGACACTTCCTGGTCCCATTTTAATTGGCTGACCCCATAAATATTTCATTTATTTAAATACCACGTATCACCCTTTTCTTCCACTTATTCAAATACACTGCGAGCCACCGTAACTGTCTCTCACTCTCTCTCTCTCTCCCCCAACTCTTTCTCCCTCTCTTGCTCGACCTCGCTCACTCTCTCTCTCCCTCCTCTCTCTCTCTCTTCTCTCTCTCTCTCTCTCTCTCTCTCTCTCCCTCATCTCTCTCTCTCTCTCTCTCTCTCTCTCTCTCTCATGGCCATTTGCAAAGGAACATTATGATCTTCATAGAAATGGATGCAGACACACGACACACATAGAGATACACACATTCAATTATGACATGAATGCACAAGGACACAGACACACACACACACACACACACACACATACACACATACACACATACACACACACACACCCACAGAACACAAACACACACAACATGAAGGCACGCACACACACACACACACACACACACACACACACGCACGCACACACACACACACGCACACACACACACACACCTGGCTGCCCTGGGGCTGCCTCCAGGACAGAGGGACTGAGAGATGTAGCCAGGGATGAGGAGGAGGAGAAGGAGGAGGAGGAGGAAGAAGGGGGGGAATGGATGAAAGGGAAGAACAAAAAAGGTTGTGTAACATGTAACATGTTGAGTCACATGTATCTACTGTACTGTTGAAATCCTACAAGTCTGGTACATGTTATCTTACACACATTCATCTCACTGTGCTATCCTCCAGACATCACACACAAATGCACACACACACGCGCACACACACACACACACACACACACACACACACACACACACACCTGCTCCCCCGCACATACACACACCCGCTCATAAACCCACCAGTTGCACCATCTTTACTGTCCTCCAGCTGGAGCCCCTAGGTAATAAAAGATCCAGGTGTTTTAGAGGGTGTGTGTGTGTGTGTGTGTGTGTGTGTGTGTGTGTGTGAGTGTATGTGAGTGAGTGTGTATAACATCAGGAATGTGAGGATGTCTCAGTCCAAAGCCAGGTAGCAGGTGATGAATCCACAGCTTAATAAACACACACGCACGCGCACACGCACACTCACACACACACACACACACACACACACACACACACACACACACACAGGCACGCTGCAAATGTTAACAAGCTTATACAGGATAATAGGCCTATCATTACATCAACGATATCATTATTCATCGACAGCCCTCTGAATATAGGCCATGTTGTAGTCTGTCCTGCTGTATAATCACACACAGTACTTAGCGGATATCATGTGTCTACTTGAAGAGGAACTACTTGAAGAGGAATGGAAACCATTAACGCGAGCAGGCATGCACACACGCTCCCAAAGGCCACATCTTCCATTTCGCAAAACGCCCCGAACACATACACCCCCCCCCCCCCCCTCCCGCCCTTTGCAACACATCAACACATCAACACGTCAACACATCAACCGCAGAGGAAGACAGATTGACATAAACAAAGGCGCGATCCAAACCCGAGCACGTCGAGCCTTTTCGGTGGGTGAGATATCTTCCCTCGTCGTCAGAGGGCCATGACCGCCGAGTTCACTGTTGTCTAGTAGGGTTAGGGCGAGGGTGAAGGTTGCTACCTGTTACTTTTAAGGACATGCGTACATACAGTCGTGAAACGGGGGTTGACGAGGTCCTCTCTGGTCCTCTTAAGACACCCGGCTGTATGGAAAAACACACGGCCGGTCGAGCCTGCCACTCCAAAAAACAGTCATCTCAGGCTCTGAACTCGGCTGACGTGGTCCACCCCACCGTCCGCACTCGCGACTCCGCGGGTGTGTGAGCGATGGGTGGAAGATGCAGCACGTGTGTTAGGAGAATCAATCCGTTACTGTATATAGCCTATACAAACCCCTGAATGAAAGAATGTCATTGTGCGTGAAGGATGTGATTCATGGTACAGTGTGAGGGTGTGTGTGTGAATGAGTGTGTGTGTGTGTGTGTGTGTGTAGTATTACAGTAATAGACTCCTCTAGCTGAGTTTGCCTGCTACTCCTGAAGGCTGTGACCCCCCCCCCCCCCCCGTCACCTGTCATCTGAAGCCTCCCCCGGCGTCTCAATCTCTTGACATAACAGGGCATTATGCCGTCACACACACACACAGGCGCTCGCACGCTCGCACGCTCGCACACGCATACGCACAATTGTACGCACACGGCAGGCGCCTGTCTACACACACATACACACACACACACGCGCGCGCGCCTCCTCCCTTCGTCACCCCCATGGTGAGGAACGGGAGTGTTCCCTGATTAACGAGATGGTGTGTTCTCTTCCTCTGGACTGGGCCAATCCAAGGAGAGGACACAAATCTCCTCCTGCTGGCGGCCCTGAAGGCCACTGGCCACTGTTTATTTATTGGCAATCTCAGTCCTAACCATCCAGACAGAGACCGCCACACGACCGCCACAGGGGGACAGGGCGGTGTGTGTGTGTGTGTGTGTGTATGGATGGGTAGGTGTTGGTGCGGGTGTTGGTGGATGTGTGTGTGTGGGTGTGCGTGCGTGTGTTGATGCGGGTGTTGGTGTATGTGTGTGTGTGTGTGTGTGTGTGTGTGAGTGTGTGAGTGTGTGTGTGTGTGTGTGTGTGTGGGGGGGGGGGGGTTGTTGCATGTGCATGGGTTGGTGCGGGTGTGTGTATGTGTGTGTCAACACAGTCTACAAAGTATTATGTTTGTGTGGATTGTTTGTGCAGACCAAAGAGTAGGGTTGTGAGGTTGTAGTAGTAGGGTTGTGACCAAAGAGTAGGGTTGTGGTTGTATTATCTAGCTGTACTGGCAGGTAAATACGGAAGGCAGAATAGCCACATAAGGATTGTCTTGCTAATTGTTGTTGAATACGCACATTTGCTAATGCCTTCTACAGACAACTTACCCTAACCATAACCATTTGTGACATGTTCTAGTGTTTTGGTCCGCATGTCGGCAACCAATTCAAATGTTCTGACTTTTATTTTGAAACGCGGAAATACATTTCAACGTTGTTGAGAATCACAACACAAACTAGTCAAGCCAAAACACTGAAACCCAATGAATCTCCTCTGCTACCTAGTTAACTATAACACTGCTTTATTAACTTCATTGTTAGCAGGCTCACAAAACAAGCTGTGTAAGTTGACTAGCGATGTGCCATTGATTTTCAACAACGCAGAAATGTATTCACATTTTTCTAAACAAAAGTCTGACCAAAACACTAGAACATGTTACATTTGACATTTTTAAAGAATTTGAAGTTTCTGAAATATCTTACGTTTTTCAAGTATCTTACATGAAAGCAGGTGGTAGTAACACTAGTATGAAGCCTGGTACACACATAAAGATAATCTGGCCGATTTGGGCCTGATTTCCCCCCTTCCGACCTAGGACAGCAAACGGATGGCTCTAAAGATGATCCTGTGGTGGGAGGTGTGTTAAGAGTCAAGTTCTCCCGACACTGCTCGGAAAAGCAGTGTTCAATATACAGTATACGATCAAAAATCCTCTTGTGTGTGGCCGAAACTGACAACTCCCAAGTGTGATGTGAACTCCGATTGTGATGTGGATGGAATGTAGCCAATCAAGAAGCGTTCTTCTGCACTTTATTTGCCCTGTCGCACATGGCTGCCTCGTACAGGTCAGTCAGGGTACTACTACCCTGATCACGCGAGATTTCTGGATTGGGGGACGAGACTCTAGAGTCTAGACTGTTGTTACACAGATCTTTATGTACTGTATGTGGTGTGCTGTATTGGGAATATCGGAGCACACCACACACAATACGATCAAAACTTTTCAATCCATGATTTTCTATCATGTGTGGGGTCTCTCTCAGATAAAAAATCTGTAAGATTTCGAAAATCTTTATGTGTGTACCAGGCTTAACCAGACAACAGTATCCCCCAAACTGCATTTCCTTGGTCTGCAAAAACATTGCCACAGAACGTAATAATTTGGAGACTAATGTTGGTGTGTGTATGTGTGTGTACAGTATGTGTGCATGTGTGTGTGTGTGTGTGTGTGTGTGTGTGTGTATGTGTGTGTGTGTGCATATAAAAGTATAAATGTCATTATTAAGGTATTCAATCACTGACAGAGATCAAAGCAGTGATTAAGGTGGTAGACTTGCTATGACTAAAGAAATATTTCTTCTCTCAAGAGAGATTCACATCTTTTCTTCCCCCCCCTCCTCTGGTCTGCCAGGACTTAATTAGCAGTTTTCTTAACTAGCGCCGTGATGTAGATTTGCTAAACAGCAGTAATTGCTGTGTTTATGTGCTTGAGATAAAGTATGCAGCAAGTTTGCGACAGTGCCAACACATCGTCAGGGAGAAGTCTTCAGCTGGCTGCTCGCGGGGTTTCAAACCAACTCACCACGGTGACGTTCTCTGAAGACTAGCATGACAGTGCCGCTGGCAAAACATTCAAGAGAGTCCCCTCGCCACCCCCCACCTCCCCACCCCCCACCTCCCACCACCCGCCACCACCCGCTAGTTATTTTAAGAAGGCATTAATTGATTACTTTGTATTTCGTTTTGTAATGTTCTTAACATCTTGTCAACAGAGCACAGCAGCTAACGTAGCATGTGCCTCAGACTCTAAAAGAGGCCTGATGTTGTTTGTTAACGACGGTCGCACCTCCAACTCTCTCTCCCTCCTCCTACCTGCCGGAGACGGAGGGCGTACCAGCAAGTTGCGCAATCCGAATGACACAGGTTGGAATCTGCTTTGGGAGAATTCTTGTTGCGAATGTTTGCTCATGCTTTCCCCTGATAACAGTGGGAAGGTATGAGCTCCCCGCCTCCGCCATCAAACCGCTGCAGAATGCTGCCGCCCGTCTAATGTTTTATCTCCCCAAATTCTCCCATGTCACCCCCTTCCTTTGCACCCTTCTCCTGGTAGCAGCTCGCATTAGTTTCAAGACCCTGATGCCCGCCTTCTGGGTGACAAAGAAATCAAGCAAGCAATGGTCAGCCCCTAAATAGCTGCCCAACCACTCCGCTCTTCCACCCCAGGCCACCTGGCACCACTGCCTCTACGTGGATGTAGAGTCGCGCTACTCAGTCACGACTATTCAACGTCCTGGCGCCCCGCTGGTGATACGTACTTCCCAGGACTGCTTCTTCCGTAGACTGAGGACCCATCTCTTCAGGACCCTAACTGTCCGTCCTCAGACCTCTTCATCCCCTCTACCCCCCCTCTACAGTTTCTCTACTGTAAATAAATGAACTCAAAAATCTTAATTCTTCCTTCTAGCATTATGACTGTCAATGGTCCCTGGCCCTAGCATAGATGATTTTTTTCTTGCTATATCTGATGGACAGATGATTCACTTACTTAGACAAATATATGTGTTCGCTTTAGATAAAGGCGTCTGCTAAATGCCAAGACATGTCATGTAAATGTAGAACGCTGACTGTAAAAAATATAAAAACCACAAACATTCCCACCAATCATAATTATGACCCCATCCATTCTTTCCGAGGAGAGCATCTCACACGAATCTACTGGTTATGGAAGAGTTCTCAGAGTTTGTCTGAAGTCACTGAAGTGTGAGGGAGGTGAGACACATCCCCTGGCGTGGCATAGTAGGAGAGGTGTGGAGGTTGAGGTTGGCCTGTGTTGGCCCATGAGTCACACCTTGGAGCGGCCCAGCTGAAAGTCACCGTGCAGGGGTTAGAGAGGAGGATGTGCTGCCAGGGCTGGGCTCCACGGGACAAGGGCGAGAGGGAGGTGATGAGGAAGGGACATGGGGAGGGTGGGGGGGTTGGGGTGGGGGAGATTGAGTGAGAAAGGGTGGTAGAGATGGAGGGAGAGAGAGAGAGAGAGAGAGAGTAGGGAGGACAACAGAGCAGAGCATCAACAACAAGCTCATCAGGGAGTCTGACAAGACAAGGACAGACCATCCTCTCTCTCTCTCTCACACACACACACACACACACATGCATACAAGCACGCATGCACACAGGTGCCCGGCTGCACACACACAGAGGCACAAGCATGCAGGCACGCATGCACGCACACACGGACGCACGCACACACACATGTGCACACACACACACACACACGCGAACACACACACACACACACTCAGAATCTGAGCCAACGATGTGGGGTTTCCTGGGTTGATGGGAATCCTCCCAGAAATGTCCCAGAGTTTTGAGGAAGGGGAGGAAGTCAGGGAGAGGATGGATCACAGAGGGAGTCTGGGTAATGCCAGGAAAGAAAGTTACTTTTCTGCCTTCTTCAGCAGATGTACTGTAGAAGGTGATCTATCATAATCACACTACATGGTTATCACACACACACACACACACGCGCGCGCACACACACACACACGCACACGCACACGCACACGCACACACACACACAGACACACACACAGACAGACACACACACACACACACACACACACTCTCACAATATCTCTCTGATAAAATAGTCCTCACAATTCATTTACTCCGGGTGACGCCGGAGTCATGATGTTGGTCGAGCAGCCATTGTGTGCCTGTTCAGAACATCACGCATCCTCATAAAGACGTGAGCTGAAGAGGCTGTCTGTCCTTGTCTGCCCCTGCGTGTGGCCTTGAGAAGCCCTGTACAACAGGAGTCAGCTCAACAACAACCGCACCATGCCTCACTATGCCGGCCACGACTCATATGACACACACGCAGCTCCACTCACCGCTCACATGCACACATGCATGAGAGCCAGAAGTGCACACACACACACACGACACACACACACACACACACGACACACACACACACACACAGAGACACACGTACGCCCACATGACACACACACACACACACACACACACAACACACACAACACACACAACACACACAACACACACACAAACACTCAGCTTCAACCAATACAAAACTAGAAACAGTACAGCCGCCAGAATGGTCTTGAGATAGGTCACTGAGGGGGCGAGGGGCTTGTTGGGTACAATTCTAAAACCCATACTGTCAGCTCCTAAATAACTGCCTGTTCACTCCTCCCTCTCTCCCTCTCTCCATCCCTTCATCCCTCCATCCACT
>NC_137688.1:21041241-21051241 GCF_963989245.1 Nansenia antarctica
CCCAGCCATCTTGCTTTGGGGCGCGAAGCGAGACAGAGCAGGGAACGGAGCCATCTTGCTTGAGGGTGATAGGTGCGACAAGGAATAGACAGAGTGAAGAGTGTGTGAGCTGTCTGTTTAGATAGAGATCAACGGGCGGGATGCGTGTAGGGATGTGTGTCCAAACCCAGACCTGGTGTGTCAAGCCAGCAACCACAGGCTGTGTGATGATGTCTGTTCACACAGGAGACATGCGTCCGTTCACACATATACACACACACACACATACACAGACACTGCCTTCCGTGAATGGGCTTTGATGGGCTTTGATGTCTGTTCCTACCCAGCCCTACCCTACACTGGCCCTTCTACCCAGCCCTACCCTACACTGGCCCTGCCTATCCAACCCCTACCCTACACTGGCCCTGCCTATCCAACCCCTACCCTACACTGGCCCTTCTACCCAGACCTACCCTACACTAGCCCTTCCTCTGGCTTCAGGACCGGTTAAGGAGCTGTTTGGGCTTTTTGGGGCTTTGTAAAAAGACTGCAGAGAGAGAGAGAAAGAGGGCCCTCCACTGCACTAACACACAGGGAGCAGACGCTAAGCCATAGTGAC
Organism: Nansenia antarctica; assembly: GCF_963989245.1. NCBI lineage: Eukaryota > Metazoa > Chordata > Actinopteri > Argentiniformes > Microstomatidae > Nansenia > Nansenia antarctica. The sequence goes on from NC_137688.1 coordinate 21,041,840, forward strand.
TGGTACCACTAGCCTCTCTCTGACCCGCCGAGGGCTTCACAGAGTTTACAACAATCAGAGCACAGAGACCCGCTGTCTGCTGAACCTCCTGTCCCACTGAATCACTAACAGCATGATGACAGGGAGCTGCTACTGTACGTGTGTGTGTGTGTGTGTGTGTGTGTGTGTGTGTGTGTGATATAATATTTCAGATGATGCAGGTCCGTCCTGATCTGTTCTGTGTCGTCTATCTCTACAGTGTACAGGAGAAATCAGCCCCGGTGAGGAGGATTGTGGGTAAAAGCCCTTTGGTGGTCCATCTGTCCGGTTCTGTCTCAGTCCCCTGGACCAAACACACGCACACCCACACACACACACACACACACACACACACACACACACATTCAAACACACACACACATACACACACACACAGTCACACACACATACACATACACACACACACACACACACACACACACTGCTCACCTCAACCTAGCCACTACAGTCGCAGAACGAGAGAAAAGAGAGAGTGAGAGAGAGAGAGAGAGAGAGAGAGAGAGAGAGAGAGAGAGAGAGAGGGAGAGAGAGGGAGGGGTAGCAGATGGGAAAGAAAAAGAGGAAGGCAGAGAAGAGGTGAAAGTCAAAAGGAAAGTAGGAACGAAAGACACCATTAATAAAGAAAGACAGGGTCCAGAGCCAAATATAGATACAGTAGAAAAAGACAAAAAACCCACGGAAGGAAGACAGAAGGACAGAAGGATGAAGAACCGTCTTGTCCGGCACCAACAAAGAGTGATCATCCGCAATTTTTCAAAGGCGGCTAGCAGAGATTCATTGATGAATGTGAAACATTAATAATACAGGTTGCGCTCCTCACTTAAGACATTGATTCACACCTTCGCCGCTGCTTATGGTGTGAGAAACCAATCAATCCCCCCGCCTGGCCACAGCCTCTCTATAACGAAGCTAAATATAACCCGGCGAATCTGCCGTCTGTAGCCAGGAAACGGGCAGAACATTTAATAATCACCGGGTCGTTTTTTTTCCCCAGGCCTTGCCAAGGAACACATCAGAATAAGTGATTGATTGATTATTCATTATTTTCACTAATGTCCCTGATTGATCATCATAAGGACAGATAAAGGAGGAGAAAGGAAGAGAAGGATGGGTAAGAGAGATGAAGAAGGGAGGAGAAAAGAGAGAAGGATGGGCCAGGGAAGATGGAGGAAGGGGAAAAGTCTGTCAGTCAATCTGTCTGTCTGTCTCTCTGTCTTTGACGATCCCAGCTCTGAGGAGCTTCATCTACCTGCAATACAGATACACACACATACACATACACACACACACACACACACACACACACACACACACACTCACTGACACAAACCATGCACACACACACTCACACACCCACACTTTAAAAACCTCTTTATATCCACGGACCCCCATGGGGATCCGAAGTGATATAAAGAGTTTACCTCGATCAATTATCTTCATCGATATCACATTTTTTTTCACAACTTTGCATGCTATACGATGCCACCATTTTTTTCCAGAGACGGTAAACACGGCCTAAGTCACATCCAGTTTTCTCCAACTGGAGAATGTGTCATGTCCGGTTTCAACGCCAAATGTCCATACCATTGGTCGGCCAACTCAAAAAAATCCCCCCCCAAAATAAAAAAAATAAAAGAAATCTGATACATGAGAAAGGTCAAAGGTCAAAGATGGTGCCAACATATCTCCAAATGGCCTAAACATATAGGTGTCCGCCTAAACATACCTGTACTAAAACAGGTACAAAGTTGCATTTGCTCACATTACTAGCATCAACTTTGGCACAAGTACTAATAAGACCCTGGAGTACTGATTCCTAGATGATTTGGGCTTGGTTATCAGGTTTCCAAGGTGATATTCACTGTAAAAGCTGTTGTTTTTTTAGGCGGAGACTGAATTTGAGATGTTTTATAATGTTCTAGCTCTATTTACTCTGACACAGTAACATAGATTTTGATTCTAACACTTCTACAGCCACCCCACAGGTGTTAGCTTTCATTTGATAACAAGATCATTATGAAGGCCCTTGTGATTGTGGAGATATTCTATATTCACTGTGGGCATGTCATTTCGAGCAGAAAACCAGAAAAATGAGGTGGATAAGAAGAGGTAATAGAAACACAAAGATTGTGTGTGCGTGAGCACATACAGTATACAGTATACCCTTTACACCGCCTGGTTACACACACACACACACACACACACACACACACACACATGATTGATCGACCTCTAGGTGCCAGATCGATCATGGCGATCGGACACGCCACTTCCTCTCTCAGAGAGTGATATAAAGACCCGCATCACAATGTCACATGAGTCTCTCTCTCTCTCTCTCTCTCTCTCCCTCCCTCTCTCTCCCCCCTCCTCTCTCTCTCTCTCTCCCTCTCTCAGGAAAAAATGGAAACTCAGATTCACACAAAGGCGCACTCCAACACACACACACACACACACACACACACACACACACACACACACACGTACACACACACACACACACACACACACACACAGTGTACCAGTCGCTGAGGCCAGAGACCTCTTTGAATAATGAAGGAGTCTAACGTTGGTCCAACATTTCTGCCAATGATGTTCCAGGCAAATCTTCAGTAGTGGGGGTGTGTGTGTGTGTATGTATTTGTGTATGTATGTTTGTATGTGTATGTGTGCGTGACACAGATTCAGCCTACTGCTGGACATAGAACATACTACTTGATGATGGAACATGATCTCCTGCATAAGATGTTGTCTGTAGTTCTCCTGGTTGTAGTTCTACTGCCATATTTGTAGTTCCCCTGCCTTGTTTGTAGTTCTACTATGCTGTTTGTAGTTCTACAGACATGTTTGTAGTTCTACTGCCATGTCTGTAGTTCTACTCCCATATTTGTAGTTCTACTGCCGTGTTTGTAGTTATATTGCCATGTTTGTAGTTCTTCTGCATTGTTTGTAGTTCTACTGCCTTGTTTGTAGTTATACAGCTATGTTTGTAGTTCTACAACCATGTTTGTTGTTCTTCTGCCACATTTGTAGTTCTACTAGGTCCGTAGTGATGGTATATAAGTCTCTCGTGTTTCTGTACAGTAGGTGTGTTTCGTAAGACCATCATCATAAAGAAGTAGGATAATATCCATGGCCTGACCTCTTGAGTGGAAGTCTGCCGCCGTGCCACTGACTGGGGCTTTCTTCACCGAGGAAGAGCGGTAAACGATGTGTTGACGCCCTCCTCCTCCCTCCTCCTCCCCCATCACTCCATCCCCCCTCTCCACCGGCTCAATGAAGAACTCCTCCTGCTCCGTTCTGATCATACCAGCCTGAGAGAGAAGTGGGGGGGAGGGGGGGGGGGAGAGACAGAGGGGGGAGAGAGAGAGAAAGAGAGAGAGAGAAAAGATAAATACACGTCAATCAATGTCACACAGCACATCTCAGATCTTTGACCCCCCTGCCCCCCACCGCCACCTCATGCCTGCCTAGTCATAGAGCCGTGGACGCCGTGGACGCCCATATAAGGTAAGGAGAGGGGGACAGGGGAGGGGACAGAGGAGAGAGAATGACACCTGGCATCTGAGCCACTGTAGGCGGAAATGAGAGAGGCCTGGTCGGATCCTGCACTAACATTCACTGTCAGGTAATTCCCCTGTCCACTCTCACACACACACACACACACACTCACGCACACACACACATTCACACATGCACGTACACACACATACATACACACGCACACACACACACACACACACACACACACACACACGTACACAAACACACACACACACACGTACACAAACACACACACACACGTATAGACAAATGCACGCACAAACGAATGCACGCATGCACACACACACACACGCACAAACACAGAAAACAGGCATTCGGAAAATTGCCCGTCACTCTCTTTAATTCCATCTGTCTGTTTAGACAACTGGTAATTACCACGGCAACCGACTGCCGAGGAAGGAAGCCATGGGGGAGAACTCACAGAGAGGATTCTGGGGGTTTAGGCGGAAAAAAAGAAAGAAAAGAAGAAAAGGAAAAGAAAGACTTAAACACTGTTACGCTCGGAGATCTCCCTGACGATCTCTCCTCTCTCTGACAGGAGGAAAGAAGGGATGGTGAACGAGTGTAGCTGAGGAGTGTGAAGTGGGAGGGAGGGGAGGGGGTGGGGGTGGTGGGGGATAACATACAGAATGTCTTGTACTGCTCGGTGGCCGGAAAGTTTCTCCCAGGATTGTGAAGCGCTGAATGTATTCACGTACGTTCCTCCACTGCTTGAGAAGGAGAGCTGCCTCGCTGAAATAAACCAGAACAGAGAGACCCCAGCCAAGAGAACTGTAGCCTCGTACACCCACCCCTCTGCTATACTGTAGTAGTGCTGTCATGTGACGACTCTCTCTCATTTGTAGTTCTACGGCCATGTTTGTAGTTCTACTGTGATCGTATAGATCAGTCTGAAGTAGCAGCAATTTATCACTTGTACACTGAATTGTACATTGACAGTGTATCTCTCTCTCTCTCTCTCTCTCTCTCTCTCTCTCTCTCTCTCTCTCTCTCTCTCTCTCTCTCGATGCCTGTTCTGAAACTGGTTCCAACAGAGTTATCCCGAGTCTGTCTGGAGGGCCAGATGGGCAGGGTTCGCACTTTGAAAGCAAAGCAATTGAAATGATTTTCCAAAATACGCAGTCGATATACTGTACACATCTGACCAGCATCATACAGTACATTACCCCACAGCAATGGGTTTATGTATATGGGAAATATTCAACTAATAATAAGTAATAATAACCTAATATATCTCACCCAGTGCCAGAAGCCTACATTTTGTTTACAACGACCCCGGCCAAACAACGCCAGACTCGGGGTGTCTCAGCCAAATGGCTGTGATTCCTACAAGAGCAGAGGAACTGGGGTAGACTACTACCCCGGGTAGAGGTGTATAATAGTGTCTAATATAACCTGTTAGCATAAGCTACTGCTAGCTAACACCCCCGCTATGTGAACTCCAGCCATGAGTTCAGTCTGAGCTCTCTCTCTCTCTCTCTCTCTCTAGTCTGGTGTGAAGATATCTAGCAGAACTGGATCACCTAGAGCAGTGGTTCTCAATCTTTTTTGGGCCAGCGCCCCCCTGTCCATTATCCAGGTCTCTTACCGCCCCCCATCAAAAAAAGTAGGCTTATTTTCTTCCCTGAATATTAATGTTGACTAATATTCTGTGTTATATCATTTAAAAAGCATGTCACTGAATGCCAAATAATGGATTTGATTTAACTGGGCAGTTGGAATGTCGTTATTATTAGTCTACCAGAGAGCAGAAAAGCCATGTGAATGTGAATAAAAATGCTGTTTCTGAGTGTTAAACAAACTCAGACAAGAGCAGAGAATACAAACAGACTGCTACGGAACAGCAGCAATTTCACACATGTCCGGTGCAGAACAAACAGTAGGCTACAAAACTGTACATTACAACTAACATTGTTAGTTTTTTAAGTGTGCTGGTGTTGCATTTCGCCAAATTGCTGTTTTATGATGCTAATATTTATTCATTTTTTAATGGACTTTGGGGGGGGTGGTGTCACAATATGGCGGCAAACGCTAGGGGGCTATTATTTAAATATTTTATTTAGTATTCTATGGTATTATTTTCATAAACTGACCACTTAGTTCGAATTTCTCATATCAAAACATATCAAAACATAACAAAGTTCCAAAGTTCAGAGCTCTGCGCTCTGAGAGCGCAAAAGAGATGGGTGCTCTGACTGAAAACACGGAGCAAACTGACCGTTCGTGCATTTACGAACGTACCCGTAATAACACTGCTGACAGCTGATCAATCGCAAGCAGAGTAGTGGTTTCCTATAGCAACAAAAGACGCTGACAGCTGTTCGGAGTGCTTATGTGTTCGTTTCCAGGACATCACAAGAGGAGCAACATATCACAAAAAAGCGATCGTATATTTTAGTTTGTAAACGTTAAGACGAACACATCGCAATGCTAACCTCAGAATGGCACTAGGGATAACATCCACAACAACACTTTACAGTAATACCTTTATGTAATATACTGTGATGAACCTGCGAGGGGAGGGGACATTCGTAGCTGATTTCTCTAGGTTCGATTATTGGTAAGCGACAGAGAGCTTTCCGAACTGGTTTATTACAATACGATCGCTTTTTTGAGATAGGTTGTTCCTGCTGTGATGTTCTGGTATTGTGGTATGGTATTAGCACTAATTTTAACTAAATGAAATAAGCTGTATTGAAAGGAAGCGAACGAAGCGAACGCATAAGCGCAGAGGGTAGTGTGTATACGCGGGGAGTGAGTATTTGGCACGACAGATTTACGTCACTGGCGGGGACATGGACTGAGTATCAAAACTAAAATAAGAAATGTTTAGCTTATAGCTATGGTGCATCCATGGTCAACATGACGTTACAGATGGGATGAACCGGGGTTCTTTCTATCGTAGCCTAGCATAGTATTGCAATTTCTGCACTGTACATGAACTGTCAAGATTCTTCTACAATGCAGCTTACCCAGACACATTGGAAACTATCAAAAGCTCTGCCTTTGCTAGCTGAGTTTTTAGCTTCTCCATCTTCTTGATGACACTCACTTTTATTTTTGGGGGGCGCTGCGCTACATGTGTCTGCGTCACAGAGCCCGGCCAAGTTCAGAGCGCTCAGAGATGGGTGCTCTGACTGAAAAGATGGTTTGTCCGAGCGAACTGCATTTACGAACGTACCCGTAATAACACTGCTGACAGCTGTTTTTCATGAGAAAAATACTTTATGCGTGAACGCCCCCCAAGAACACCTCAACGCCCCTCTTTAAAAAATATTTGCTCCAGCGCCCCCCGATGTTGTCTGAACGCCCCCGTTGAGAAACGATGACCTAGAGTGTCTGATGAATGATATGTTCATGCTAACATGCTAGATGATAAACAACATGCAAAATTATGCACCGATGATAGGAGAACATGAAAAGGCCACAATCATCATGTTTCTACGAGACGTGTGGACGTTTTTTTTTTTTTTTTTTGACGTTCTCCGCGAACAACACTGTAGGTGTCTGTGCTGTATGGGAGGAAGATGGAGGGCAAACGCAGTTGGTCTCACTTCTACTAAAGGACAGATTCTTCCTCCTTTTCCCTCTTCTCTCTGTCTTTGCCTCTCTCTCTTTCTGTCTGAGGCTTCGGTCCCGGAAGGATTTCGACATGCCGGTGACCTGCCCTCACTCTCTCTCTCTTGCTCCCTCTCTCTGACACTCTCTCTTGCACCCTCTCTCTCTTTCTCCCTCTCTTGCTCTCTCTTTCTCTCTCTCTCTCACACACACACACTCTCTCTCTCTCTCTCTCTCTCTCTCTCTCTCTCTCACACACACTCTCTCTCTCTTTCTCTTTCTCTCTCACACACTCTCTCTCTCTCTCCCTCTCTTTCTCTCTCTCTCTCCCTCTCTTTCTCTCTCTCTCTCTTTCTCTCTCTCTCTCTCTCGCTTTCTCTCTCTCTCTCTCTCTCCTCTGCCACGGCTCATGCCCCTGTTTCTTGGAGCCGTGGTGCGGCATTCTGATGGAAGCTGATGGATCTGCGATGGTGCATGCGTTCCCACTCCAGAATACCAAGCAGAGGAAGAGAGGAGAGCCGTGTCAAAGAAAAAGATGACATGTGGGACTTGGAGACACGGTCGGATCGATAGGAGCAAGGGAACCGAGATAGGGAGAGGGGGAGGGAGAGAGAGAAAGAGAGAGCGAGAGAGAGAACTGGACATCTCCTTCTAAAGGAACAGTGAATAAAACATCAAAGACTCTCTATATAGATTCCAAAGAGCATTGTGTTCTCTTCGCCACGGCAACCAGGAAGCAGGTGCGGCCTAGTGTTGGATTATGGGAGATTGACCACAGACTGAGGACTCAATTCCCTGTACGTCTTACTGACTGACCTTACAGAAACATAACCAGTGCACGCAAAACTACGTTTCATACAAAAACTACAATAACCACATGCCTACTACACCCTTTCATACCGACATAAAAGGTCATACTGTACATGGAAAACAAACCAATAAAAGGAAGAATGATTAAAACGGGTAGTGTATTAAAAGTAAATGGTAAATGGACTGCACTTATATAGTGCCTTTATCCAAAGCGCTTTACAATGACCTCTCATTCACCCATTCACACACACAGTCACACACCATTGGCGGCAAGCTACCATGCAAGGCGCCGGCCCGCTCACTGGGAGCAATTTGGAGTTCAGTGTCTTGCCCAAGGATACCTCGACATGTGGCCAGACGGGGCTCGAACCGCCGATCTGCCAACCTTGCGATCATTAGAGGGTGGCTCTGCCTCCTGCGCCACAGCCGCCCCAAAAGTGTTTTATGTTTGGCTCACATCCACACGCTGCCCGGTATCACATAGCCACATAGCAGTATACACTAGCACAGGTAAAGGGGCAATCTGTAATTGGTACTGTAATAGAAAATACTAAGACTGTTGAATTGTATACTGATTATTGTTGACTTGAACTTGACCTGAACTTCCTGTAACCTTACATGATTACCTTGTGGTTTAGTAGATGCTTCCTCTTTTGGAATGGAATGGAATGGAATGGAATGGAATGGAATGGAATGGACTTTATTTGTCATTGCTACAGTACAGGTACCAAACAACGAAATTTAGGAGATTTTAAAGGGCAATGATGCCCTTGCACGTGATCGAGAGCAGACATGCAGAGCTGTTGCATGCGTCGTCGAAACCACTTTGAGTATAAGACATTGTGTTGTTTTTGCCATGTTTTTGGGGTCGGGCTTCATGAGAGACCTTACTTCTCTTTGTTGATCATCCCTTCTGCAGAAAGCCTTAATTGATAATAAACCATTGAAACTTGGGTAATTGAGTCATTGAATTTACAGATTACCACCCGAGTACCTTCTTGTGTTGACTTTTAAACGAATTAAATACATAAACGGTAGATTGGAAATCTTAGAAATGCCTCATGGGTTTAGTTCAACTGTCTTACCCCATCAGAACCCAAACTATAAGCTTTGTTTACTTAGTTTTGATTGTGAACAACGCGATTCTGAGCAAACACTGTCCAGTATAGCTTAAAGAAATGACACGTTTCACCGTGGAGGGTCGGTCCTCGCATCCACAGCTCTGTCTATGACATTGAGGGTGGTCCCATTTCTCCAGCGCTTTCCCAGCCCTATCCCTCAGCTGTTTACCAACAAAAAGGTCGCTTTAAGGATAGTCCTGCCTGTTTTAGCCATGGGAAGCTTAAGACACAAACCACAAGCCTTCTGAGACCCAAGAACTCCATCTCCTTGCTCCAAATGCGGAAGATACAACCGGTCGGGTCTGGTTACACA
>NC_137688.1:21072817-21092817 GCF_963989245.1 Nansenia antarctica
AGCAACAGCTTGTGTCTCAGCTGGGTCTCTGACCTCTGCTGTACTGCAGCTCTCAGCCAGAGCCCTGTCAGAGAGAGACAGAGAGAGAGTATGTGTGTGTGTGTGTGTGTGTGTGTGTGTGTGTGTGTGTGTGCCTGAGAGAGAGAGAGAGAGAGAAAGATAGAGAGATAGACAGAGAGAGAGAGAGACACAGACTCCCCAGTCTAAAATCGTCTCCACCTCAACTCTCTCCCTCCCCCTCTGTCTCTCTATCACTCCACGGCCTCCTGCCTCATCTCAGTGTGGGTCCACAGGCCAACTGGGTTAGCCTGGGTGGCTACGGGATGCTAGCGGGGGGCTTCTCTGCTGGGCGCTCCACTGTAAACAGCAGCGTGTTTATATAACCACCAACAGGCTAAGCTACCTCATACTGCGCACTCTCAAATAGGATTACGCACTCCAAGGGGTTTTTCATTTCAATTTCATTTTCGACGATGAAAGAGGAAGTTGGGGCTCATTTTAATATGTCCTTTCTAGCCACACCTGAGCTGAATGAGACTGTCAGTGTTGAAGGCAGGAGAGCGGAGCTGATAGGTGCTGTGGAGAGGTCTGACTGTCAGGGGAGGGTGGGTGATGGAGAAACAGCTCCTCCAGGCATAACTGAAATAGCTAGGGAGGGAGGGAGGGAAGGAGGGAGGGAGGGAGGGAAGGAGGGAGGGAGGGAGGGAGGGAGGGAGGGAGGGAGGGAGGGAGGAAGAGTGAGCTAGCTGCAGCTTTGACCCATGGCTGAGGTAACTCTCTCTCTCACACGCACACATGTGCACGTGCACGTGCACAGGCACACACACACACACACACACACTCCCCCACTTAGGTAACCAGCTCAGGGATGGGTAGTCAACATGACAGGATGGACTGAGACAGCAACTGTCACTCAAACACCAACTACATGCCTGGCTTACAGGGGAGGAGGGGTCGACAGAGGTGAGGGAGGACAGGAGATTCACTTGAAAGGGGAGAGAGTGAGAGGACGAGAGAGAGAGAGAGAGAGAGGGGAGGAGAGAGAGAGAGAGAGGACGAGAGATAGAGAGAGAGGGGAGGAGAGAGAGAGAGAGAGAGAGAGAGAGAGAGAGAGAGAGAGGGGGGAGGGGGGGGGGGTTAGGTGGGGGCTACATGCTATCTTAGACGGCCAAAAAGACAGTCAGGAGAACACTGTCACACACCATCACCATCAAGACAGAGAGACAGGCCAATCCAATTTTCATTTTTACCCCTACCCCTCGTTTACTTGAAACACTTCAAGACCCTGATACGTCATCAGTAGTATCAGGGACGCTGGTGATCCATTCACAACTTAAGTTTCACACTATCAATCGATCAATCAAGTCATCAAATCAAAAACAAAAGCAGAGGTGCTCTGTAGGCTAGCAACCCGTGGTCATACCTTGCCAGTCTGCACTGATATTAGAAGCGGCTGAACTTGAGTTACATTTCAGGCGTCATATGCCATCATCGAAATGCGACATGGAAATGTCAATATGTCAAAATGTGGACTATGCAATTGACATTATATTATTTTTCGTTCGTTTTTTATCTTCACACTTTGACAATGTAATTGTATGCTTCCCATGCCAATAAAGCCTTTAAATTGAAATTGAAAAATTTAGTCAGAGTCACCATCACCATCTCCATCAAGACAGAGAGTCAGCATCACCATCTCCGTCAAGACAGAGAGTCAGAGTCATTATCTCCATCAAGACAGAGAGTCAGAGTCACCATCTCCATCAAGACAGAGGGAGGAGAGGAGAGGAGAGGAGGGGAGGGGAGGGAAGAGGAGAGGAGAGGAGAGGAGAGGAGAGGAGAGGAGAGGAGAGGAGAGAAGAGGAGAGGAGAGGAGAGGAGAGGGGAGGGGAGGGGAGGGGAGAGGAGAGGAGAGGAGAGGAGAGGAGAGGAGAGGAGAGGAGAGGAGAGGAGAGGAGAGGAGAGGAGAGGAGAGGAGAGGAGAGGAGGGGAGGGGAGGGGAGAGGAGAGGAGAGGAGAGGAGAGGAGAGGAGAGGAGAGGAGGGGAGGGGAGAGGAGAGGAAAAGAATTCCAGTGGTCTCTTCCCACATGTCTGGTTGGTGTAGTCCCCTTGCCCTAGGTAGTAGAGGAGAGACGTTCCTCTGTTTGTGATCAGACCGAGGTAGAGGATTACAGAGCTACTGGAGGCAGAGCGGGGGGTAGAGAGAGGATTACAGATGAACTATGGTGATAACATGAGAAACTGACAATAAGTCCTCTCCTCCCCAGTGAGAGAGAGAGATGCAGGATTAGACAAGGAGGAAATGATTTTGTGTTATGAGGGATAGGGTCAGACCACATTGTCGAAAAAGAATCAATGCGTGTGCATGGGGTATGTGTGTGTGTGTGTGTGTGGGGGGGGGGGGGGGTGCGTGTGCATGTGTGTGTGCGTGTCCGTGTGCGTGGGGGGTGTGTGTGTGTGTGTGTGTATGTGTGTGTGTGCTCGTGCGCTTGTGTGTGTGTGTGTGTGTGTGTGTGTGTGTGTGCATGTGCGATTGTGTCAACTACTGGGATATACCGTTTCTGGAGCGAGAGAACTTAAGTGACAACATTACCTGATACACTAGCTTTGGATTGCCAAGGAAAACATTTCCATGTCTCTCCCTCTCACTCACTCTCTCCCTCTGTCCTCATCTCTCTCTCTCCTGTTCTTTTTCGCTCTGTCCATCACCTCTCTGTTTTCACATCCTGTTTTCCCGAGAAATAAGAGGAGCTGGCGAAGCATACACTCTGTCCCGCGCTGATGACATCACGCTCACTCACACACTCCTGAGCTGATCTGACACATCGCACTGTGAGGCACTCAACATCAAGGCAATCAACATAGCCAGGGCAGCAGAGATTGGGCATGCACAATACACACACACACACACACACACACACACACACATAGACACACAGACACACACATAGACACGCAGACATACACACACACACACACACACATAGACACACAGACACACACATAGACACACAGACATACACACACACAGACAGACACACACAGACACACACACATAGACACAAAGACACACACATAGACACAAAGACACAGACACACAGACACACAGACACACAGACACACAGACACTCACACAGACACAAACACACACTGACACTGACACTGACACTGACACTGACACTGACACAGACACAGACACACACACACACACACACACACACACACACACACATCATTGACTCCTATTCCTTGTCACCTCAGCTTTATCCTCCCATGTGTGTGTGTGTGTGTGTGTGTGTGTCTGTGTCTGTGTCTGTGTCTGTGTCTGTGTCTGTGTCTGTGTGAGTGTGAGTGTGAGTGTGAGTGTGAGTGTGAGTGTGAGTGTGAGTGTGAGTGTGAGTGTGAGTGTGAGTGTGAGTGTGAGTGTGAGTGTGAGTGTGAGTGTGTGTGTGTGTCTGTGTCTGTGTCTGTGTGAGTGTGAGTGTGAGTGTGAGTGTCTGTGTCTGTGTCTGTGTGAGTGTGAGTGTGAGTGTGAGTGTGAGTGTGAGTGTGAGTGTGAGTGTGAGTGTGAGTGTGAGTGTGAGTGTGAGTGTGGGTGTGAGTGTGAGTGTGAGTGTGAGTGTGAGTGTGAGTGTGAGTGTGAGTGTGAGTGTGAGTGTGAGTGTGAGTGTGAGTGTGAGTGTGAGTGTGAGTGTGAGTGTGGGTGTGAGTGTGAGTGTGAGTGTGAGTGTGAGTGTGAGTGTGAGTGTGAGTGTGAGTGTGAGTGTGAGTGTCTGTGTGAGTGTGAGTGTGAGTGTGAGTGTGAGTGTCTGTGTGAGTGTGAGTGTGAGTGTGAGTGTGAGTGTGAGTGTGAGTGTGAGTGTGAGTGTCTGTGTGAGTGTGAGTGTGAGTGTGAGTGTGAGTGTGAGTGTGAGTGTGAGTGTGAGTGTGAGTGTCTGTGTGAGTGTGAGTGTGAGTGTGAGTGTGAGTGTGAGTGTGAGTGTGAGTGTCTGTGTGAGTGTGAGTGTGAGTGTGAGTGTGAGTGTGAGTGTGAGTGTGAGTGTCTGTGTGAGTGTGAGTGTGAGTGTGAGTGTGAGTGTGAGTGTGAGTGTGTGTGTGTGAGTGTGAGTGTGAGTGTGAGTGTGAGTGTGAGTGTGAGTGTGAGTGTGAGTGTGAGTGTGAGTGTGAGTGTGAGTGTGAGTGTGAGTGTGAGTGTGAGTGTGAGCGTGAGCGTGAGTGTGAGTGTGAGTGTGAGTGTGAGTGTGAGTGTGAGTGTGAGTGTGAGTGTCTGTGTGAGTGTGAGTGTGAGTGTGAGTGTGAGTGTGAGTGTGAGTGTGAGTGTGAGTGTCTGTGTGAGTGTGAGTGTGAGTGTGAGTGTGAGTGTGAGTGTGAGTGTGAGTGTCTGTGTGAGTGTGAGTGTGAGTGTGAGTGTGAGTGTGAGTGTGAGTGTGAGTGTGTGTGTGTGAGTGTGAGTGTGAGTGTGAGTGTGAGTGTGAGTGTGAGTGTGAGTGTCTGTGTGAGTGTGAGTGTGAGTGTGAGTGTGAGTGTGAGTGTGAGTGTGTGTGTGTGAGTGTGAGTGTGAGTGTGAGTGTGAGTGTGAGTGTGAGTGTGAGTGTGAGTGTGAGTGTGAGTGTGAGTGTGAGTGTGAGTGTGAGTGTGAGTGTGAGTGTGAGTGTGAGTGTGAGTGTGTATTCTCACGGTGCTGAGCTGTTGGAAAAGACCCCCTATGCTGAGTAATAATGAGGTGTTTATTCTCTGGCTCCGATTCAAGGGACCCATCTAACAGGAAGCCTCTGTGTACACTATGAAACCAGGTAGGGACTCGCACAAGCACAGATGAGAACGCCATCCTAAAGTAGAGCCGTGCAAAGCCTCCTTAATGTGATTGTAAACGCTCGGCAATGATGCCAATTAAAAGACGTACGCGGAGCTCCGCTATATCAACGTTGGCAGGCTATGAATCACCAACATGAAGTCCCCGATACGTCTCCCTGTTTTTCCTTGTGCATCACGCGGGCGCCCAGAGAGCACGGAGACCCCCTGGCCTTCCTGCACAAACAGAAGCCCCCAAATAATAGGAACATTTGGAAGAAAACTATTATTTCATTATTTCCAAGAAAAACGACATACAGCCACAGTGTTTGGGTGTGAATGTGTGTATCACAGTGAGCTGTGTGTATCACAGTGAGATGTGTGTATCACAGTGAGATGTGTGTATCACAGTGAGATGTGTGTATCACAGTAAGATGTGTGTATCACAGTGAGATGTGTGTATCACAGTAAGATGTGTGTATCACAGTGAGATGTGTGTATCACAGTGAGATGTGTGTATCACAGTAAGATGTGTGTATCACAGTGAGATGTGTGTATCACAGTGAGATGTGTGTATCACAGTGAGATGTGTGTATCACAGTGAGATGTGTGTATCACAGTGAGATGTGTGTATCACAGTAAGATGTGTGTATCACAGTGAGATGTGTGTATCACAGTGAGATGTGTGTATCACAGTAAGATGTGTGTATCACAGTAAGATGTGTGTATCACAGTGAGATGTGTGTATCACAGTGAGATGTGTGTATCACAGTGAGATGTGTGTATCACAGTGAGATGTGTGTATCACAGTAATAATAATAATAATAATACATTTTATTTATATGGCGCCTTTCACGGCACTCAAGGTCGCCGTACAACAACAAATCTAAAAACAGCCACAAAATTCAAAACACAAAAAACATAGAAATATACAGTATAAAACATAGCCAGCAGCAGAGCAGCACGGGAAAAGCAAATCAACATGGATATGCCTGCGTAAACAGGTGGGTTTTGAGGTGAGTTTTAAATGAGATGATAGAGTCAATGTTCCTGATGTCGGGGGGGAGGGAGTTCCAGAGGCGAGGGGCGGAGCGGCTGAAGGCTCTAAACCCCATGGTGGACAGACGGGCTGGGGGGACGGTCAGGTTGATGGAGGAGGCAGTAAGATGTGTGTATCACAGTGAGATGTGTGTATCACAGTAAGATGTGTGTATCACAGTGAGATGTGTGTATCACAGTAAGATGTGTGTATCACAGTGAGATGTGTGTATCACAGTGAGATGTGTGTATCACAGTGAGATGTGTGTATCACAGTGAGATGTGTGTATCACAGTAAGATGTGTGTATCACAGTGAGATGTGTGTATCACAGTGAGATGTGTGTATCACAGTGAGATGTGTGTATCACAGTGAGATGTGTGTATCACAGTAAGATGTGTGTATCACAGTGAGATGTGTGTATCACAGTGAGAGGTTTGCCACTTCACCGCTTGTGTTCAGAGCTGGGAACAGCTTGTCTCCCCAGACAGACAAACAGACAGACAGACAGACAGACAGACAGACACAGACAAACAATCTAGGGAGTTTTTCCTTGCCACTGTGCCCTATGTTTTTCTCCTCCTCCTGGCCTTGCTTTTTTGGGGGAATCTAGGGTTTGTTGTTAGTTGATGTTGTGTGCATTGTTCTTGTTTTAAAGCACTTTGAGACTATTGTCTTTTTTTTTTTTTAAGTGCTGTACAAATACAGTTGATTGATTGATAGATGGATTGATAGATGGATTGATAGATGGATTGATAGATGGATTGATAGATGGATTGATAGATGGATTGATGGATGGATTGATGGATGGATTGATAGATAGATTGATAGATGAATTGATAGATGGATTGATAAATGGATTGATAGATGGATTGATAGATGGATTGATAGATGGATTGATAGATAGATTGATAGATGGATTGATAGATGAATTGATAGATGGATTGATAGATGGATTGATAGATGGATTGATAGATGGATTGATAGAGGGATTGATAGATGGATTGATAGATAGATTGATAGATGGATTGATAGATGGATTGATTGATAGATGGATTGATAGATTGATAGATGGATTGATAGACTGAGGCTGAGGCCACTCTGAGAGAGGGATACGCAGGAGGACAAAGTAACAGTAAACACACAACCAGCCCTTTAACCTCTGCTTCAGACAGCTCTCCACCGTTGGGTTGAGCAGGTTGGGTCCTACCACATATTGATTCCACATATTCAATCCTTCTAGCGACGTAAGGGGGGTGGGGCTAACTGACCCTAGAGCCTGTTAGCATCAGGAGAGGGTGGGCCTGAAATACTGCTGACTGTGAGAGAAGGAGAGAGAGAGAGAAGGAGAGAGAGAGAAGGAGAGAGAGAGAGAGAGAGAGAGAGAAGCAGAGAGAGGGAGAGAGAGAGACTGGACATTGTACATGCTGATCATAGACAGTCGTCTCATCCCTCCTCTTCATCTTACTGTTGAAAGAGCAGGTGGTGCCGAGGATGTTGTTGTTGTTGTTGTTGTTGTTGATCAGGTTGGGTACATTGAGATTCCCTGTACCCAGGTGTCTGCCTGTCTGTGTCTCTCTCTCTCCCTCTCCCACATCTCTCACTCCCTGTTGTGAGAGTATCTCTCTACACTATCTCTCTACACTATCTCTCTACACTATCTCTCTAAACTATCTCTCTACACTATCTCTCTAAACTATCGCTCTAAACTATCTCTCTAAACTATCTCTCTACACTATCTCTCTACACTATCTCTCTAAACTATCTCTCTAAACTATCTCTCTACACTATCTCTCTAAACTATCGCTCTAAACTATCTCTCTAAACTATCTCTCTACACTATCTCTCTACACTATCGCTCTACACTATCTCTCTAAACTATCTCTCTACACTATCTCTCTACACTATCTCTCTAAACTATCGCTCTAAACTATCTCTCTAAACTATCTCTCTACACTATCTCTCTACACTATCTCTCTAAACTATCTCTCTACACTATCTCTCTAAACTATCTCTCTACACTATCTCTCTATCTCTAGCTCTTTTTTCTTTTTCTTTTTTTTTTTTCTTTCCTAGCACCAGGGGAGCCCCCCCTCCCAAATTTCGTTGTTTGGTACCTGTACTATATCAATGACAATAAAGACCATTCATATTCATTTCATAAACTATCTCTCTACACTATCTCTCTACACTATCTCTCTAAACTATCTCTCTACACTATCTCTCTACACTATCTCTCTAAACTATCTCTCTAAACTATCTCTCTAAACTATCTCTCTACACTATCTCTCTAAACTATCTCTCTACACTATCTCTCTAAACTATCTCTCTACACTATCTCTCTACACTATCTCTCTACACTATCTCTCTAAACTATCTCTCTAAACTATCTCTCTACACTATCTCTCTACACTATCTCTCTAAACTATCTCTCTAAACTATCTCTCTAAACTATCTCTCAGACCCAGGCGGGGCAGTGGGCAGGCAGGCAGGACACCCTGAGGATGTCTCCTCTCCCCTGGATCTGTTCGCTAGATAAAACGCTGATGTCGCGAGCAGCATCGATTAGCTCTCCGCCCCCCCCCCCCCCCCCCCCCCCCGCCCCCCTCGCCACCAGCGGCCCTGAGAGTGTTGGATTGATTGAGTGATGGCTACGCTGACTGGCGGTTATACAGCCGTCAAGGAACACGATCCAAGATGGCAAAAAGGTTGAAGGCAGAAACGCTAGACCGGTCTGCTGAGGGATGGATATTTCAGGGAGAACGTTCCCGGGGCGATCGGTGAAAGCCATCGCAAAAGCGACCAGGTGCCAATTGTGACATCACAGCCGACCCGGGTCTCCCTTATGTCCCCCCATGTGACATCACACAGACACCCACATTCCACTGTCCTGATTGTGACATCACAGATACGTCTCACTGTCCCCGTGGCGACATCACAGATATGTCTCGCTGTCGTCATGGTGATCGATACAGTAGGGTTCCCCAGAGAAAACATTTTTTTTTCCTCTGCTCAGATTATCCTTCTACTGTACTCTGTGCCAGCAGTTGTTGAATGGCAGAGAGAGGGAGGGAGGGGGAGGGAGGGCGGCAGGGAGGGAGAGATGGAGGGAGAGAGGGAGGGAGAGAGAGGGGGAGGATAGGGGGGCTGGTTAAGTGCAGTCAGTGAGAGGCAGTAATCACAGCCCTGGTAAAAGCCTGCTCTCAGCTCTGATCTGCGCTATGTAGCGTAGCATTTCACTGTGAGAGTGGGCCTTCCTCTCTCTCTCTCTTTCTCTCTCTCTCTCTCCCTCTCTTTCTCTCTGGTAATATCCCTAGATTGAGTAATTGTGTGTTTTGAGTGGAGCCCGCTGCAGGGTGGAGCCTACAATCAGACACTGAACGTCTGAGCGCTCTCTCTCTCTCTCTCTCTCTCTCTCTCTCTCTCCCTCTCCCATTCATATCCCCCCCTCCCCCACCCACCCACCCACCCACCACAGCCCCCCAGTCACTCTGTGTGGCTCCACTCAGAGGGAGAGAGAGCAGGGTCAATAACAGCTGTGTGCTGCTCTGTAATTGATGTCATCATTTCAATTTGAGCTGATTACAGTTGAGAGCTGCTTATCGTCTGACCCTGGGTGGAACACACACTGTAGACCTACAGAGCAGGGCCGACCGCCTGGCTGGCTGGCTGACTGACTGGATAGCTGGCTGGCTGGGTGGCTGACTGGCTGGCTGGGTGGCTGACTGGCTGGCTGGCTGGCTGGCTGGGTGGCTGGTTATTTGGCTGACTGGCTGACTGGCTGACTGACTGGCTGACTGACTGGCTGACTGGCTGGCTGACTGGGTGGCTGGTTATTTGGCTGACTGGCTGATTGACTGGCTGACTGACTGACTGACTGGCTGACTGGCTGACTGGCTGACTGGCTGACTGGCTGACTGGCTGACTGGCTGACTTGCTGACTTGCTGACTGGCTGACTGGCTGACTGGCTGACTGGCTGACTGGCTGACTGGGTCCCTGCCATCTCCATTGCTTCCTAATGTGGAGGTAATGACTGCCGCTGTTCCCGGGCTGGCCAGAGTAAGTGGCCGTGTCATTGGCAGTTAGTGTGGGTTTATTATTGTGATCGGACTCCCCCTCTCCCTCCACTCCCTCCCCTCCCTCCCCTCCCCTCCCCCACCGCTGCGCTGACTCTCAGGGCAGTAAACGGAGACGGAAGCCCTCAGCTGATATGTGATACGCGGCCGTGAGGAAGTGTCTCTGCGCTGCGTTTCGACGCTGCAGGATAGACACGAGGGAGAGGCTGGGGAGAGGCAGGGGGAGAGGCAGGGGGAGAGGCAGGGGGAGAGGCAGGGGAGAGGCTGGGGAGAGGAAGGAGGGGAGACAGGGGAGAGGAAGGGGGAGAGGCAGGGGGAGAGGCAGGGGGAGAGGCAGGGGGAGAGGCAGGGGAGAGGCAGGGGGAGAGGCTGGGGAGAGGAAGGGGGAGAGGCAGGGGGAGAGGCAGGGGGAGAGGCAGAGGGGAGGCTGGGGAGAGGCAGGGGAGAGGCTGGGGAGAGGAAGGGGGAGAGGCAGGGGGAGAGGCAGGGAGAGAGGCAGGGAGAGAGGCAGGGGGAGAGGCAGGGGGAGAGGCAGGGAGAGAGGCAGGGAGAGAGGCAGGGGGAGAGGCAGGGGAGAGGCAGGGGGAGAGGCAGGGGGAGAGGCAGGGGAGAGGCAGGGGAGAGGCAGGGGGAGAGGCTGGGGAGAGGCAGGGGGAGAGGCAGGGGGAGAGGCAGGGGGAGAGGCAGGGGGAGAGGCAGGGGAGCTGGAGACCGGCGCATTGCAATGCACGGAACGGAATGAGGAACAGGATCAAACACAACGCGTTCCCATTCCAATTATAGGACATCAGCCTCCCCTGATGTACCGTGATAGGCTTACCCATCCAAGAGATGGGCTTAGTACTGTGTTTACTGTGTTATGACATCTAATAAAACATAAAATAATACTAATAATAATACTATTACTATTACTACTACTACTACTACTACTAATAATAATAATAAAGACAAATAGCATGGTAAAAGACTGTGGGCACCGAGGAGTTAATATCTTCAAAAACAGCATTTTGAACTTGGGTGAGATGAGATCTAGATTGGAACACCTGTAAATGCTTTAGCGCTGGTTTGTGAATACCGATGGCGTTTTGAAGAGACGCTTTATGCAAATACCAGAATAGCACAAGCACCTCCTAGCTCATGCTGTGCAATAATAACACACACACACACACACACATACACACACACACACACACACACACACACACTCACACACACACACACACACACACACACACAGACGATGAGGAAGAGCTTCTTCCCTCAGGCCATCCGCCTGCTGAATGAGGACTGTGCTTAGCACATACACACACACCTCCATCAGCCAGAAATGGACTACCACTGCACTTTGCACTTTGCCCTTTTTACCCTGCACATGAGAAACTAATCTGTGAAATCGCTTGTTGTCTGTGTCCTTTTAAATCTTCTTAAATATATTCATGGCTGGACGGGTACACAAAGCATTTCACTGCATATATGATACTTGTATATTGTGTATGTGATGAATAACATTTGAATTGAATTGAATTGTAGCTACATCACACCACAACAAACATGCACACACGTGCACAAGCACACACCCACACACCTCAGAACCTACAAATAGTAACACACCCACACACACACACACACACATACACACACACACTTCAGAATCTGCAAACAGCAACGCCTGCAGAGAGTTTCGTTACTTTGTTCAGATGTTTACCGACATTTATATAATTTACATCTTCTAGAGAGAGGCAACTCTACTCAGCACACACACACACACACACACACACACACACACACACACACACACACACACACACACACATACACACAGCTAACTCATGTAGGGTGGAAGACCCACACCCTGCACTCCACAACAACAAAAATAACAACAACAACAACAACAACAACAACAACAACAACAACAACAACAACAACAACAACACCTGTTCATACACACTTCACTGGGAAACAGAAAGCTGCTAAAAACACAAAATGAGCCGAGTCTCTTTTTTCCTCTGTTTTTCTCCCTCCCTCCCTCCCTCCCTCCCTCCCTCCCTCCCTCCCTCCCTCTCTCTCTCAGGTCTGAGTCTGTGGGTGTCAGGGAACAGAAGCCGTCTGCCTCTCATTTCTCTGGCTCTGTTAACACCATCATTAGGAGCTGCCTCTCCTCTCTGCCAACGGCTGCTGGCCGAGAGAGAGAGAGAGAGAGAGAGAGAGAGAGAGAGAGAGAGAGAGAGAGAGAGAGAGAGAGAGAGAGAGAGAGAGAGAGAGAGAGACAGAAAGAGAGACTTTTGACTTTTAACAGCTCTTCATTCAACCATAATGAGTTCAATCCACAAAGAGCATCATACACTGTACATATTACAAAGATTACAAATATCCATTCAACAATGGCATCCTCAAATCAAACTCCAAAGTCCACCGCCAGCATTTTGCACAGCATGTTATTCCAGCGATTCCCCTAAATGTCCTTGAAAACCTGCTATGTTTCCAGCACCAACCCAAACCCTAGAAGGCGTGCGCCAGAGAAACCCTAGCCACAACCAAGGACTGGAACAGTGCTAAGATATCGTCTCCAGGTCCACCACCTCCATCTTGGCCCTGTGAGGCTTGTAAGATGGGTCAGCCCAATTGAACCTGGGCCACAGAGACAAATGACCACCTGACCTCCTCTGGGAACACTTCACCCCCGACGTAAACACCACCGCGGGAAAAAAACCTAAAAACCTAGACTTAGACAAAACGGTGGCAGCATCGAAACATAAACACGGAGCAGTGAGAAAGAGAGGGGGGGGGGGAGTAGGAGAGAGAGAGAGAAAGAGAGATGGGGGGAAGGGTTGAGAGCAGAGAGAGAGAAGGAGAGAGAGACAAAGGTAGTGAGAGAGAGAGAGACAACCGTTTAGTGTTAGGAGGAGAAGGCGTCTCTGGTATTTCATGCAGCGTGTTCTCTCAGCATCAGTGTGAGAGTGTGTGACCGTGCGACTGCTTCCCAGGTATGACCAGGTATGTGTGTGTGTGTGTGTGTGTGTGTGTGTGTGTGTGTGTGTTTGTATGTGTGTGTGTGTGTGTGTGTGTCTATCTATTGGCCAGACGAGACATGCTCCCACCTGTTGCTCACCGATAGCCAGGATGATAACAGCTTTCAGTCTCCGGAATCTGTTGTCTGTCTGTCTGTCTGTCTGTCTGTCTGCCTGTCTGCCTGCCTGTCTGTCTGTCTGTCTGTCTGTCTGTACGTCCGTCTGTCCGTCCGTCTGTCCGTCCGTCTATCCGTCTGTCTGTCTGTCCGTCCGTCTATCTGTCTGTCTGTCTGTCTGTCCGCCTATCTGTCTGTCTGTCTGTCTGTCTGTCTGTCTATCTGACTATCTATCAGCCAATGGGAGTTCTACCTCTCTCTCTCTCTCTCTCCATACCTGTGTGAGCCCATGTCCCCGGGGTGACACACAGCTGGCCTGTCATTAGTCAGCAGCCTCTCATTACTCCCCGGCCCGCGTCTCTGCTGTTCTATCCCAGAATCTATACATGTTTACGTCCAGTACATGTGTGGTTCCAGTGTGTGTGTGTGTGTGTGTGTGTGTGTTGGCTAGGAGCTCTCTCTCTCTCTCTCTCTCTCTCTCTCTCTCTCTCTCTCTCTCTCTCTCTCTCTCTCCGTCCGTGGTCTGGGAGGGGACAGTGGTGGAAGGAAACAGAGGAAGAAACAGCTACTCTCCTCTCTGACACGCCACATTCCACACTGAGGAAAGAGGAAGAATCCCAAATAGTCTCTCTCTCTCTTCCTCTCTCTCTCTCTCTCTCTCCTTCTCTCTCCCTCCCCCCCTCTCCCTCTGTCTCTCTCCCTCTCTCTCCCCGGACACATACAAGAACAGAATCAGAAGAACACTCTCCACAGCCTCTGCAGCTCGGACTGAGCATGCAAGGTTGTGGGAAAGGCCATTAGTGGGGAAGAGAGTTCACACACACACACACACACACACACACACACAAACTAACACATTAACGCAGGCACACCAAACACACACACACACGTTAGCAATGCACACACTGCCTACAGTATTCCGGGGCGTACAATGCGATTTTTTGCGGTGGATTTAATCCCAAAGTGCAACCAATTCCCCTTCCTCTCCTCCGTGCTGTATATGGGGGGAGTCCATCCAGCAGCAGTTCAATTGTCTCTCCCCTAACCATACACCCCCCCCCCCCCCCCCCATCTACTGGCCTGTATGCTACATCTGTTCACCTAGCCAGAGCAGAGCCCTCACCGGTTGATCACAAACTCCCCTCACAGGAGACCAATTCACACCAAGACCCATTCATCTTTACCCATCACCCTATCCCCCTATTCCCCATCCCTCCTCTCTCTCTCTCTCTCTCTCTCTCTCTCTCTCTCTTTCTCTCCAACTCTCTCTCTCTCTCTCTCCAACTTTCACTCTACTACCCTCTGTCTTTTCAGTTATCTCATTACCTCGTTTCCTCCTCCTCTCATTCTCTTTCTGGCCCCTATTCTCCATTTTCTTCACGACTATCTCCTTCCTTCCTTCCTTCTCCCTCTCTCTCTCCCTGTGGCCAGACAGTACCCGGGTAGCTGGGTGGCTGGGCTGATAGAGGGAGAGCTGGGAGAGGAGAGGAGAGGAAAGGATGGGAGGGGAGGAGAGGGGAGTGGAAGGGAGGGGAGGGGAGGGGGAGGGGAGGGGAGGCAGGCCTCTCTCCTGGTGCCCATGCTGTCTGGCTCCATGCCTGGTCTCTCATCTGGTCAGAAAGGCCCCAGTGGACTCAGGTCTAAACGCCTCCAGTTGCTGCCTGTCACTAATGAGCAGTGTGCTAATGAAGGGAAGTCCTCTCTTCCTCCTCTCCTCCCCTCCGCTCAACTCATCTCTCCGCTCATCTCCTCCTCTTCCCTCCTCTCTCCTCCTCCTTCTTCTTGGTTCCTTCTCCTCTCCTCTCCTCCCCTCCTCCCCTCCACTCTGAAAACATGACTCAGGTATTTCACACGTAGCAGCTGACCTCCAGGTGGACAACAAGCTGAACAACATCAGAGCAAACATCAACATGACCCCACGATGACCCCTGACCTCTGGGGTCAACCAAGCTCATGCTGTGTCACCAGAGGGAGATGCCGTCTTTCTCTCTCTCTCTCCTTCTCTCTCTCTCTCTTTATCTCTCCTCACCACATGGGCGTTCCTATGGAACGTTCCAAATGTTTTGACAAGTTCTTCCCGGTGAGAAGTTCAACAATGGAAACACAAGCGTCTGATTGGTTCAATCAAGCACCAAGTCCACCCAAACTCCAACCTATCAGCAACCGGAACTCAAGAGTGGATACACGGCCCCAGCACCGGAAACAGCAACAGCAACAGCGCCATAGACACACATGGACCCCAGCCGGGCCGGACCATCACATGACACACAGAGAACTACACAGAGAGAGAGAGAGAGAGAGAGGTATCAGACGGTATCCCAGGTCTCCACTCACCAGGCCGTCGCAGTTGCTGATGGCGACCGTGGCGCCGGGCGTGTCGGTGATGTCCCCCACGTAGAGGCAGTCCCCCCGGAGGGGCTCGGAGCGGCCGGCGCCCTCGCCCTCGCCCTCCTCATCACGCCACTCCATCTGGGCTCCGGGGGCCACCAGTCTGGCGTTGCGGCGCAGACGCAGGTGGAACTCCCGGCCGAAGACGGTGACGTTGTAGTACAGCCTGTGGTCCTGGTGGTGCTCTCCTCCTCTTTCCTCCTCTTCTCTCCTCCCCCTTTCCTCCTCCTCCTCCTCGGCTTCGTCTCGGTGTCTCTCTCCCTGGTTGTCGACGGCGGCCTCCCTCCTCCAGCGCCTACGGGGCTGCCCTCCCCCTCCTGCCCCCCCTCCTTCTCCTCCTCCTGCCCCCCCCTCCACCACCGGCCCTGCCAGGCGGCTGGCCGACACGGCGTGCGAGAGGAAGCGGCCCTCGGCGTCCACACTCACGGCCTTCGCCAGTCCATACTCCCCCAGGACGTGCTGCAGGGAGTCTGTGAGAGAGGAGGATAGTTTAAGCAAGGAGTGAGAGAGAAGGAGAGGGTTTTTTTGAAGGGGGAGAAGGACGAGGGACAAGGAGGATATAGAGGGAGAGAGGAGTGTTGGGAGGAGGGGGAGGGAGGGGAGGGAGAGCGGAGGGAGGAGGGAGGGAGATGGTAGGGGGAGATGGTAGGGAGAGCAGGGGGGGAGGATAGTAAAAACAAGGAGGAGGAGAGAGGGAAAGCAATAGGGAGAGGGTTTTGAAGAGGAGAGAAGGATGAGTGTTGGGAGAGAGAGAGAGAGAGAGAGAGAGAGAGAGAGAGAGAGAGAGAGAGAAAGAGAGGGGATGGGGGTCGTATATAGAGAAGGTCATGACAAAAATGTTGATTTGATTTGATTTCCCCTATCCAAATTGCATTATTTTCTCGACCAACACACAAACACACACACACACACACACACACACACACACACACACACACACACAGCGTCGCACCCCTGACCTCAGAAGCAACCCTGCGTCCTGGCCAAAAAGTGTGTGTGTGTGTGTGTGTGGAAGAGGCAGGCTCAGCATTGCTAGCACCTGCCTCCCTCTCTGCCCTCACACACGCACGCACACACACACACACACACACACACACACACACACACACAGACACACAGACACCACACATCACACAGGAGAGACGACAAGATCAAGGTGCTAATTGCTCATCTCACACCCTGAATGTTCTCTCAGTATCACTGTTTCCTCCATAACTCTGGTCTAAGACTAGGTTTAACTCCGGTCTAACACTAGGGGTTAACCAACAGCTGATACTCCCCATGGACAGAGACATGATAACAATCTGTCTCTTTAGCTTATCTCAGGAACCCAGTGGCAGCGTGTTGGACTCACTGCTCATAAAACAGCCAACTCCATATCAACTGAGCATAAAAACACCATTTAGAAATTCATAATAATAATAATAATAATAATAATAATAATAATAATAATAATGATGATGAGGATCAATTATTACCATCATCATCATTATAATCACCATCATCATCACCAGTCTGCCCTCTCTCCTCAGTCATTAATAAGGGTAAGAGTGTGATGCTACAACACTTGTTCTTTATGAGGGGGAAATAATATACAACGATAGTTCCATATGAGGGTCTGTGTTAACCCTGTCTGTGTTAACCCTGTCTGTGTTAACCCTGTCTGTGACCAGGCAGGCGAGGGGAGAGGTGACAGTGACAGTGACAGTGACAGCGACAGGGACACCTCCCTCAGAGGTGGCTTTTAGATGCGCGAGGAGATGCTCCCTCCGGCGGTATGAGTGACAGAACACTGCGCCTCTCTTTACACACACACACACACACACACACACACACACACACACACACACACACACACACACACAGAGAGGGAGAGACACACACACACACACACACACATACACTACTAGCCCATATCATATGAGTGTCCCCATCGAGACGATAACAGCCCTTGGCAATTTTACAGTGAGTAAAAAATACAGTAAGGAGTATTTATTAATCATTATAATGGCTTTTCTTTTTAGACATTGCTGTGAAATGTAGCAGGTGGAGTAAGGTGCACTTGATCTCTATACGAAGATGTTATCACAGATTCTATGATAGCGCGTATAGCTATCAAAGCTAACCAGTTTTGTGTTTTTTTCTTCAACCATAGGCCTAATGAAAAAAAAATATTTAAAAAAAGTTTGGTGCAAAACACAAGCTAATAGAGATGGGGTGCGATATTAGCATGTTGCATTATTCTGTGTGGATGCAATTGAACGGGAATATTTTGATATTGATATTTTGTAATCAATAACATGCGACCGTCTTGAGTCAACGCACGCAATCACTTCTTCAGTACAAATGCCGACAAAGCGCGCATCCTATAATAAAGACAAACCGCTATGTCCGACAGTAGCCTACCCCCCTGTCCGAAAGGCTTAATAACCGCCCGCTTCTGGAGCGGGATGAGGGGGGGAGAGAGACGCACACTTCACAACACCGCCTCATGACACAGCACAGTCGGCTCTCGGGAAAAAGTCTCAGGAACACTCATCCATCCACCAACAGTGGGACAGAAGTTGAAAATAATGACATTTGAGGGGTGTTCAAATCAAATCACTGCCAATCAACGCGGAGACGACAGACGGTCCAGCACCGAGAGCCCCGGCATTATTGATAAACACTGTAACATCAACAATCCCACGTTTACGTACCGACGCTACTGGCGATATAAAGGCCGCTCGTGTGCAGAAAGGCCGGTAGAAAGATTAAGATTGTAAATCCAGGCGTGAGACCCATGGCAGCTCCGAACTGCGCAGGTGAGAGAGCGGTGGGACTTTGGGCTCCAGTGTGGTAAAGTTCCCCGTGACCAGCCGCACCGAACAACCGCCACGACAGCACCAGCACAGCAGCCCGCAACTAACTGCCAAGTGCACCGGGAGAGAACGCGCTCTCCTCTCTCTCTCTCTCTCTCCTCTCTCTCTCTCTCCTCTCTCTCTCCCTCTCTCTCTCTCTCTCTCTTTCTCTGGCTCACTCACTCCCTCCCCCCCCTCTCTCTCTCTGTCTCTCTCACACACACGCACACTCTCGCTCACTCTCTCTCTCGCGCACTCCCCCCTCTCCCTCTCTCTCTCCCCCCCCCTCTCTCTCTCTCCCTCTCTCTCTCCCTCTTTCTCTGGCTCACTCACTCACTCCCCCCCCCCCCTCTCTCTCTCTCTCTCCCTCTCACACACACACACGCACACTCTCTCTCGCTCACTCTCTCTCGTGCGCACTCCCCCCCTCTCCCTCTCTCTCTTCTTCTCTCTCTCTCTCTCTCTCTCTCCCTCTCTCTCTCTCTCTCTCTCTCTCTCTCTCTCTCTCTCCCTCTCTCGCTTCTTGCCTCTGCGCTCTCTGGCTACTCCGACTCTCCATACAGACACACGCGCGCCCACACATTCACATAGTAGCGGCTGTGTTGCACCGGGAGGCGAGAGAAGGATGAGAAGCGACTTCTGAACACACCGGTCGTGAGTGACGAGTCATGACAGCCCCAAAGCATCGGAAGGGGAAACGAGAGAAAATGAACAATATCTTCCTGTGCGTGAAATCTTAAATGTAACAAAAAAAAGTTATATTTCAACTTAGTAGTATGGGGTTGAGATATTGATATCGACAGTGCACCGTCCCCAGTCAGTTTCATTATCATCAGCCTCCACTGCGCTGTTCTGCAAAGCTTGCATAAACTTGGAATATCCCGTCAACGTCCCATAGGCTGGGAATAACCCGTGGGTCAATAGCGCCCTGTGTGGCCGTAGGTGGAACTAACAGCTCCATGTGTTAAGGTCGGTCCCCAAGGGTCCCATTTCGAGCTGCATTTTAGTAGTAATAATAAAATTGTTAGAATTAGAGAGACATACTGTAGGCAGGAGGGAGATAAATCTGTGTGTGTGTGTGTGTGTGTGTGTGTGTGTGTGTGTGTGTGTGTGTGCGTGCGTGCACATGTGTTTGTGTGTATGTGACAGAGAAAGGAAAGAGAGAGCATTGCGGAGTGAACACAATCCCCTTGGAAGAGAGTCACAAGGGGTAGTGGTTGAAAATCTTTCCTTATGAAATGGGATAACCCTTCAAGACTCTGATACGTCATCAGTAGTATCATAGAAAAGCGAATCGTTCATAACTTAAGTTTCACGCTATCAATCGATAAAAAAGAGCAATGCTTCATTATCAGGCCATGACAGAATAGCGGTGTTCTGTAGGTTAGCAACCCGTGCTCCTACCCTGCCAGTCTGCACTGATATGACAACAGTGCAACAACTTTGCAGCTGAACTTTAATTACATTTTGGGCGTCATATGCCATCAAAGGGGGGGAAATGCGATTTTTGTAATGCTTGTTATAAAGAAAAGGTCTATAATACATTGAAATGCCATTAAACTAAGTTAATCATTTTTAAAATCTTTATTAACAAAGAAAATAATTAGATGGAGGTCTCTTCCTGCTTATTCCTGTTTTCACTATTGTGACGATGATTCGCAAGGCATTCTGGGATGTCATAAAACGGAGTGTTGTGGCTCTCTTCGGAGTCTGGTCCTTAAAAATCTCAGTTTGGAGGGCTA
>NC_137688.1:21115317-21152817 GCF_963989245.1 Nansenia antarctica
GGCACGTACACACACAGGCAGGCACACATACACACACACGCACACACACACACATACACACACACAGAGACAGACAGCGCTCTTCTCTCCAGTTTCTCCAGGTCAATTATTCAATCGCAACTGCTAATTGGATGCCGGCGTTGAACCACATGTTGTTCCAGCTGCCAATCAGGGAGCAGCTCATGCGTGAGGGAGGGAAGAGTGCGGCGGGGGTCGGGGCTCTGTGGGCTCTCTGATTGGTGGGCTGTTCTCGCGGATGAGGAAGCTGCACCTCAGAGAGGGCTGCCTGGCGGCTAGGCAGTTAGGTAAGTGCCCGACAGAAAATGACGCAACAGTTATCGATCCTCGGAGGAGAAACATACAACAAAAGCCACTTATCAGCACTGACGTTTATTTTTCTGTCAGTGTTTTCCCTCAACAGGGGGTTTGAGCCACCCTTCTGGATACATGAAGATTTGAAGGGTAAATGATCCGTTGTAAATGTAGATACTGTATGTTTGAAGCCCAGCATGTATAGAAGTGTTATGTTTTATATTGTGTATTTAGTATTATGTGTGTGTGTGTGTGTGTGTGTGTGTGTGTGTGTGTGTGTGTGTGTGTGTGTGTGCGTGCGTACTGTTGATGTTAGTTTCCATCAATAACCTTCGTAAACTCCCTTCAAAGGTAACAGATTTATCTTTAGTACATGTGGCAAAACAGCCACAAACATGTTGTGATGATGCAGTCTTTTCCTACTAGGTCGCCCTGGAAGAACCGCAGTAGTTTGTCATGGTGAGGGATCTACAGTAACACAGGCAGTAAATACATCAAGCTGTTACCCCGGCCAAGTCTGTCAATGACCCACTTCTAATGAACACTGTCTTACGTAAAGGGCATTAACAATCGACGTACATGGATGTTCCCAATTACGTACGTCTGAAGTATTAAAAAGTGTTTGGTAACAGAGGGTTGTCTCTAAAAGGAGCTGTAAATGTTTGTTTTGGATCCAAGGGGGTACATAAAACATCAGGGGAAAATGTTCCCGGCGTTAAAAGTCCTGGAAAATTGGACTGATCCTCATGGCCCGACTGAGAACTATCGGAAACCTGACCTCTCGGTGGAAAAATGCTCAACACACGAACAGAGTGTCTTATGCAATTATAGGTCAACTAGGGAAGAATTACGATTTATTTCATTACAGGACTTCTGTTTTATTTGTGGTATGTTTCTCCAATAACTTTATGTTGCTCTCTTGCTTGAGTGGTTGTGGGGGAAAAAGCTGCGACATTTAAAACTATTTGAAACACGTGTCTAAATAAGTTCTTTCAGAGGAATACACATGAATAACAAAGCTTTCCTTCTTTGACCACACACACAACCACAATTGCAGCCCAACTGGATCGGAGGAGATGGAAAATCCACCTTCAGGCGAACGCACACACACACACACGCACACACACACACACACACACACACACACACAGGGGTGTGACATGCATAGGGGATAGGCTAAAGCTAGCACAGATGATATGGAGTGGAGGGCGACAGTGGTGTGGGCTCAGGGTCAAAACGACCCTGCATGCAGAGAGATGCCCGTACTGTACATGAGTCCTCTCTATGACTTCTGCATGACTGTCCCTCTCCCCGAGAATAGCCTGCTGCCCCTCCCTGTATGACCACTGATAACACACACACACACACACACACACTCACGAACACACACACACACACACACACACACACACACACACACACACACAGCAACAAAAGCTGGCCAGCGTTAGGGTATTTTTGCCTCTGTCACATTTCCTCCACTGGATACAGCACACTGTAGCAGGAAGTAAACCCACTGGTGTTGTTTTGTGTTTGTTGTCCATTGCTGCTCTCAGGAGAAGAATCCAATATGGTGGGATTTGTGTGTGTGTGTGTGTGTGTGTGTGTGTGTGTGTGTGTGTGCGACATCTAAAATGGTCTCTGTGTAATTTTAGGCGTCAGAACAACAAACACTTTTAGCTTTTCACCCCAAGCCACCACTGTCTGTGGCTTGAGGGCCTGCTCCAAAGCCAAACACCACACACATACATACACACACATACATACACACTCATACACACACACACATACACACACACACACACAGGCGCGCGCACACACACACACACACACACACACACACACACACACACACCCACCCCCCCCACACACACACACACATACACACACCACACACACACACACACTGCAGACCTGGGGCGTGGTCTGAAGCAGTCCCAGGCTTATTGGAATGTCATTTCGGTCCGTTTGGGAAAGGATCACATTTCCAATTCCTCTTGACCACGCTCTTCTGATTCTCCCTCAGGCTCGTGAACCGGCTGGGTCGCCATGGTGAAACATACCAGAGACACAGAGAAATAGAGAGAGAGAGAGAAGGATGGGGGGGGCGGATATCTCACCTTCTGCTTTGTGTGAAACAGCCTATTTTCAGCACCTCCTCAAAGGACCACCATTCAAACATTGACCCCTCTTTAAAATGACAACAGAAAACCAAGTGACCACATAACAAATGTGTCAGCAACCATCTGAAGCCAGTGTATATCTCCAGATATGTTTTCCCTGAGAAAATCTGTTCTCCACCCAGGAAGATACCATCTCTCTTTTCTCTCTCTCTCAATCGAATGTTTTGTTTTTTCATTCGTCCAGGGACTTCCACTGCCTTCCTAGGCTCCGGTGCACTCATAGTACATGTCCCAGACACTGTTCATCTATGAGCTGAGGGAGAGATGAGGACAGAGACAGACAGACAGACAGACAAATAGACAGACAGACAGGCAAACAGACAGACAGGCAGACAAATAGACAGACAGACAAACAGACAGGCAAACAGACAGACAGGCAGACAAATAGACAGACAGACAGACAGACAGACAGACAGACAGAGAGACTAACAGACAGACAGACAGACAACAAGGGGATTGGCAGACAAGGGGGATTGGTGTTGAGCACAGCCGACATGAAATAGCTTCTGGTGGTTTGGGGCCACAGATCAGAGTAAAAGGCTTTTTCAACTGAAAACGGAAGAAAAACGGTAGGCTGAAGTAGCTTCCCCTAGAGAATAGACCAGTTCTATCTCCATGGAGGTGTCCGTATAAAACAGATGAATGCATCCTTTGCAAAAAAAAAAGAAAAGGTTGTTTTTTTTCCTTCAGTAATAGGCAGAACTATTACAGGCTTTGCAGATAGGACAGAAATAGCTGGTTGCCTAGGAGGTCAGCTGTGGCAGAGATGGAATGTCTTGTCCACTGATCTTTTGAAAAAAATGAAGAAGAAAACGTAAGGAGAAAAAAAAGCATTGATCTCTAAGACAGAGAAGAGGTGGGTGGCGGGGGATCAGGGTGAGCTGAGTTTAGAATAGATGGACAGGTCCGATCAAAGCAGCTTACATGCTATCACTGGAAGCCCTGCCACGGGAATCTGTCACCCCCTATTGGTTCATGTGACCACCGCTTCCTGGATGTTTCTGCAGCAGTGCAGCAGAACGGCCGCATGGCATGACACACACACTCACGCACTCATGCACGCACACACACACACACACACACACACACACACACACACACACACACACACACACACACACCTCGTAACCTTTACTGTGGACATTTTAATCATGGTTAATCGACCTCTGGCCCACTAAGAGGATCACAGGTATTAGAGAAGAGCTTGAGGAATACCTGTGTGACCGACGTCACCAGGACGCACTCATATTGGAAAAGGTAATATCTCATGAAGATTAAACAGTAGGGACTGCTTACATAAGCTGGGCTGGGTCTCTCTCTCTCTCGCTCTCTCTCTCTCTCTCTCTCTCTCACACACACACACACACACACACACACACACACACACACACTTTGATACCCTGCTTGAACAGGGTTACTATCCTGAAACCAGCATTTGAAGTACTCTATTTTGAGGTATAATGAGATCAGTATTTGCGATTACAGTGTGGGCAAACCCTGTCTTCCCCCCTCACACTCACTCTTTTCTTTCACTCCCCCTCTCTTTCTCTTATCCCATACAAACGCTCCCCCTCCCCCTCCCTCCCTGTGGCTGACACAAGTGGAAAGCTGCTGATGTTAAGTGAATAGAGGGATACCTGGGCGGGTCTGTGTGTGTGTGTGTGTGTGTGTGTGTGTGTGTGTGTGTGTGTGTGTGTGTCCTGGGCAGATGGAGAGGCAGATGTGTGGTAGTCCAGGGGAGGCTGGTGGAGGTAATGCATGGAACAGAATGAGAAATGGCATCAAACACGTAGCATTCCTCATTCCATTCCAGTCCTCTGACTTCTACCTCCATCAGCCTCCCCTGTGAGAGACCTAGGCAGGCGTTCTCCTCTGGACCGCATGCTCTTCATCCCGGACCACAGATCCCTAGCCGCGATCTGTTGAATGGAAGATATTCCGACAACACTCTTAGCATTCATTGCTCGGTATTGCCAAGGCTCTGAATTATTGAGAAGTATTAATGAGAACAAATATTGAAGTAAAGAGAGGCCTAAATAGCTTCTTTTTCTACATAAAGCTATCAAGCTTCCCAAACAACGGACTTGTGGCTGTTGTGTCTTAAGCCCAGTTCAGATACAATAGCAATAATTATACAATAGAACGATGTGAGCTAATCTTTCACACAGATGTCACGCTTTAACAGAACGTCAACTTTTCCCAAGCATTTTCAATCGGGAGCAATCTCAATTGAACATGTCGACGTAGAGCAGCAGTAGATCTGATTCTCGATGACAACCTGTGAAGTGGTAAACGTGGTCAATAAGGTTGCCAGCGTATAAAGCCGCCCATCCCAACAGCGCAGCGAGAGAAGCCCTTTTTTAGCTGAACGCGTAGAGAGTGGAACGGCGAAGACTCCCCACGATACAGCCAACTTGGCAGTGACGAGTAAACGCTAAATGATGGCTGTCTGTCCCTTTCTTCGCTTCCCTTTCTCCTCTCCACCCCCCCCCCCCCACCACCCCCGTTTATACCAGGCCACAACCACTTCAGAGGGCTGCTCTCTGTGGGGGAGGTGAGTGTGTGTTCCCATCCACAGCATGCATACGTGTGTGTGTGTGTGTGTGTGTGTGTGTGTGTTTGTGTCTGTATGTGTGCGTAAGCCACCGTGCCAGGACGTAACAGGTCCCCCCCTGTTACGCTTGCCTGGCTCAGGACAAGGTGACAAAAAGGGAGACGACACATGGATAACAATAATAGGAGATTTATTAAAGTATATAATATTGAATTGAAATAATGATAACGTAAATAGTAACAACAACCCAAAAATGGCTGCTGGTCGACAAGGAAGAGAGCGAGTCCATCAATTTGACCCCCTCTTAAAGTTCCTGGGACAATCAGGATGATCACCTTCACCTGTGCCCATCAGGAACCAAGAGAGAGGGTCAACAAGACAACAGATAATTGGCGCCCACTGGTGGTACCAGTGTGGATCGTCACATCCCCCCCCTTAAAACAGAGGCCTACTAAAAAGGTCTCTGCTAATTTGTTTCCCAGATTACAAATAATACAAATAATAACAATAGTTTATGGCAACAAAAAACGGTGATCTCTGCCACACACAGCCTAAACGTCAAATCCCAACCTCCCCTACAACCTGCCCACCCTCCAGCAATTCCTGGTACCTGGAAAAGCTCTATTTAAGGAGGGAGGAGCAAGAGAAAGAGAGATTAGAGACAAGAGTTTTAGACCGGCAGCATTGATTCACCTGGAAAGGCGCTGGCTCGGACTCTGCAAAGAATGCAAAAAGGTCAGGGGGTTATGATCTTAACAAACGACCACTGGATGGGACCCCCCTCCCACATAACATCAAAGTGCTGCAGAGCCCAAACCAGTGCCAAACAGAACCCAAACAGTAACCAAACAGTAACCAAACCATAACCAAACCATAACCAAACCATAACCAAACTCCAGGCCCACTCACATCCTCCTCCCACCCTGCTGCCACCACAGGAGTGGATGGAGATGGAGACCCCTCGTTCACTGTGGTCAACACAACCGGCTTCACCTCCAAGACCGTATCTACTCCGGACCTAGGTGAACGAGAATAATAACATTTTGATAAGCTCAGGTGACAAAGTTGTGTAGACTTTCTACGGTTAGGAGTATCGATCAAATAATTCCGTTCGGACACCTGTCGTACAACAGAGTAGGGACCAGTAAATTTTGCTTGGAAAACTGGGTCACTCACAGAACAATCATTATGAGGAAGCCATTTACGAACCAACACATCCTCCAAGAGAAAATAACCACTTTCAGAGCTCTCCAGCTCATCCTTAGGCTGAATCCCACTGAGCAGCAGCTTCAGCTCAGGATCCTCCTGTTGGGCTAAAATCAACTCACTCCGAGACAAAGACGGCGGCAGATCAGGAAACTGAAAAACAGAATTGTCAGGAGTGAACTTATCAGACTCTTTACCATCATCAATTTTAGGGTCCATGCAACTCATAGCACGAGTCATGGCGCAGGCAGTAAAAACCTCAGGAAACTCCTTCACACTAAGGTCGGGTCCTGTTGGCCGTGTAAACCCAGAACTAACTACCAGAGGTGGGGGCACATCACTCCACACTCTTCCTCCAGCCAGGTTATTTCCTAAAATGACTGCCACACCCACCACAGGCAGAGAGGGTCGAACACCAATGGTCACTACCCCCTGGACCAGATCAGAGCAAAGCTCAATTTCATGCAAGGGGACAGACAAAGTCTGCATCCCCATCCCTCTAATCAAAACGCTGGTCCCCACACTTGACTCCTGAGAGAATGTCAAAACCGATTCCAATATAAAAGATTCTGAAGCCCCTGTATCACGAAGTATCTGGACAGGCACTTTCTGTGGGCTTCCCACCAGAGAAACGAAACCTGTAGTAATAAACGGGCCAAAATCAGGATCCTCCTCGCTAATCTGTATGGAAGCAGAGCCCTGTAGTGCCCCCGCCAACTCAGTAGCCGCAGGTGGGCTGGATACTGAGGATGCCATCACCCCTGGTTTAAAGGGAGACCTCTCGGCAACCCCAGACACTCTTACTGCTGCCCCACAAGCATGCACTGCAAGTGCCAACGGTCTAACAGAGCCCCCCTTCCCACTGTAGGTTTTCTTTCCTTTTAGGACAGGACACTCCTGTTTCCAGTGACCCTTCTCAAGGCAATAATTGCATGTCGAGTTAGGATCTACTCTACTCTGACTGCCATGCTCCGACCTTGAAAAGGGGACAGAATAACCAGGACCTTCGTTAGGGAATTGTGTACGATTTACCAATAGGTCAGTCACGTTCGGATTATGTCTACGGCTCCCCTCGCTACGAAAACGATGTTCACCAAACTGACTTTTATTAGTCAGTACAAATTCATCTGCCAACACCGCGGCTTGACCTGCTGTTTTCACCTTGTGTTCGTTAACGTAAGTGGCAATGCGATCAGGGACAATGGTTTTAAACTGTTCCAAAATAATCAAATTTGACAGATCCTCCAGAGTATTCACCTCTACCGCCACGCACCAACGATTGAAATGGCTGGTTATTTCTCTTACAACATCAACATGAGTTTGTTTGTCATGTTTCTTCCATTGTCTAAACCGCTGTCTGTAAGCTTCAGGAACAAGTTCATAAGCCCTAAGGATAGCGGCCTTAACTGTATCATAATCTTTCCTCTCTCTACCATTAAGAGCAATATAAGCTTCCTGAGCTCGGCCAATAAGCACACTCTGTAGTAATGCGGTGCGGTCTGAAGTAGACCAGTCCCTATCGTCGGCAACACTCTCAAACAGTGAAAAGAATACATCAGGATCTTTTTCATTAAACTTTGGCAACAGTCTAACCATGACAGACATATTATCCCTCTTTGAATTACTCGAATCGCCACCTCCACCGTCAGATAACTTTCCCTCAGCAATCAACCTAAGGCGCTCCCGTTCAAGAGCTAATTTATCCAACTCCAATTCCCTGTCCCTCGCACGCTCTTGTGCCTGAAACTCACGCTCTCGCGTCTGCTCTCGCGTCTGAAATTCACGCTCTTGCATCTGAAATTCCATCTGTAATGCTAACAATTCTTTCTGTTGATCAAATGTTAACTCAGTGGACCCAGATGCAACCCCAACGGATATTTTAGGGACAGACATTTTACCCTTTAGTATGCCCCTTTGAATTAATGTATTCTGTAAAGCCTCCACTACGTCCTGTTTCTTTGCTCGGCCTTTCACCACCTCAAGCTTAACCTCATAATGTTCAGCAACCTTCCACAGTTGTTCTTTCGTTAACTGTAACAATCCATCGACCGACGGAGCTGCCACAAACTCCTCAAAAACATCCATAACTCAATATAATCAAATAACCAATATTAACCAACCCTAACAAACGGGAATCTCCCCTCCTATTACAAACTCCTCCTATAAACTACTCCCATATCAGCCATAATCTTCAGCCCATTTAAAGCGAGTAACTGTGCACACATACAAAACAGAAAAGTAACTAACATACTTCGTAAGAGCTGCCCCGCATCTAACTCAGTAATGACTGACTAACCACTCAGCTAGTCTTCAGTGCGTTCACATGCAACTCTTCCACCAAGCAAATGCCTGGTGGCGCCCCCGCGTTCAACACACCAAAAATAACAAACGAAAACAATAAACAAGCGTTAAGCGCTTCTACTCCTAGCACGGGGGTTCACGTATAGCTCTGATGGTATCTAAACCACCCGCCCTACCTATCCTTCTCTGCTTTGCATAGAACACAGCACTCACCAAACTCCAGCCGAAGATCACAGCCAATACCAAGAGTTACGTCCTTGTCAGCACAGTCGGACGGCCAGCTCCCCCTCGTCACCAGCACCCAAACCAACGTACCAAATATACTAAACAATACATTACATCCAATCCAACAAAAACCCAATAACTATAAACAATAACCATGCGGGTCTCCCAATATAGAGTTGGACAAATCCAACAATCCAATCCCGAATATCAACTATGAAAAGGGAGAGAATATTGCTCTCACCAAATTCACTCCCGGACGAGCACCCAATTTGTTACGCTTGCCTGGCTCAGGACAAGGTGACAAAAAGGGAGACGACACATGGAGAACAATAATAGGAGATTTATTAAAGAATAATATATGTTAAATGGAAATAATGATAAAGTAAATAGTAACAACCAACAAAAAGGCTGCTGGTCGACAAGGAAGAGAGCGAGTCCATCAATTTGACCCCCTCTTAAAGTTCCTGGGACAATCAGGATGATCACCTTCACCTGTGCCCATCAGGAACCAAGAGAGAGGGTCAACAAGACAACAGATAATTGGCGCCCACTGGTGGTACCAGTGTGGATCGTCACACCCCCACACACACACACACACACACACACACACACACACACACACACACACACACACACACACACACACACACACACCCACACACACACACACACACACACACACACACACCCCACCATGAGGCCGTAACCACAAGAGAGAGTCCACTGTGCTAGATCCTGTGGCACGGTCCGGAATTAGAGAGGAGCAGTGAGTCCATTTCCCCTTTAATAATCCTCCCTGTTATTATCACAGCCATCCTGCTCTTTATCCAGGGAGGAGAGAGGAAGTCATCCCTCCTTCTTTCCTAAACTCCCGCCCAAAGACGAGAGAATGGTGAAAGAGAACAGTCTCGAACTCTCAAATGAAGCTTATACAGTAATGTAGTAATGATAGTTATCAAAACACTGTTAAGCTAATACAGGTGTTGTTCACTATGTATGTGACAGCAGCTGGTGAAACCGGGAACAAGTTGGCAGCCGATCAAATGTTCAGACTTTTATTCTGAAAAATGTAAATAAGTTTCAACATGGTTGAAAATCAATGACACACTCGCTAGTCAACTAACACAGGTTGTTTTGTGAGCCTGCTAATGATGTAAAGGTAGGTAGTAGAGGGTATTACTCACCGAATCCATTGCATTGCAATATTTTGGCTTGACTAGCGAGTGTGTTATTGATTTAAAAACATTCTGTACGGTCTGTTGCTGGTTAGTGGACTGCAGGTGTTGAGAGAGAGCAGGGTGGGGTGATGAGTGGTGTGTTTGTGCATCCGTGCATGTGTGTCTGTGTGTGTCCTTGCATGCATGCACGGGTGTGTGTGTCTGCATGTTTATTTGTGTGTTTGTGCATGTGTGTGTGCATGTGTGTGTGTGTGTGTGTGGGGTGGGGGGTTATGGGGCTCAGGTCTAATAACGGCCTTGATACCCTCTTCACGGAGCCCTCTGAAGTTGCCTCCACTCCATCAAGTCAGTGTGCGGTTGCCGGGCAACGAGGGGTCTGGTGTTCCCGAGCGGCACTGTTTGTTCCCGGCGAATGAGTCGGTGGAGAGGGGGAACAGTGGAGGAGAAGACGGAGAGAGAGAAAGAGAGAGAGAGGGGAAGACACAAATTGGTAAATGGAAGACGTGGACCCAAGGGGGCCTGGATCAATGCCTGAGCAATGAGAAGTTCTCTCACTCACTCACCCTCTCTCTCTCTCTCTCTTCCTCTCCCTGGCTCTCTGTCTCGTCTTTCCCCCTGTCTCTCTGTCGAGCCGTCTTTTTCTGTCTTTCTCTGTGTCTCTGTCACCTTTGGTCTCGCACTCTTTCACTCATCTCCCACTAGATCAGGATGTTTTATATGAACACCAATGAGGATTTTGCAAACATTATTCCACAGACATAGCCTTTCTTCAACTTCAAAATGCATGGCCTTGAATAAGAATGAATTTTTTCAACAGTATAATATTCATCTTATCACAAGCATTTGATACTGTCAATCATGAAATATTGCTTGCTAAATTGTATCATCATGGTTTTCATGATCAAACAATTGAATTATTACAGAGTTAAGCATATAACAGAGACATATGTGTGTGCTAATGGCTGTGCATCTACGCCATGATAACAACCTCAATTTGCATCAATGATGTAGCCCTTTTACCTACTGATTTTTACTTCCAATATCACACGCATTTGATTGTGTCACAGAAGAACTTTCTCACTTATCTCAGAGGGAAATTACAGTCTGGAAAGGATTTCATGTGTTCCTGTGTTCCAACTGTATAAATTAGTTAATTTGGTCCGAGAGTGCCAGAGCGCACACTGGGTTCAACGTCATAAAGGGACCAAGTAATTTGAGGCAAAGAGGCATTCCATGAGTGCTGATCAGATTTTTCCAGAGTGTATTTACAAACGCAGCCATTATATGTAGCCGATTGTATTGATTTTACAGGAATTAACACAAATATTGTAAACATGATGCTACGACCTGTCACTGGCCCAGGCAGTTGTCCCCAAGAGCTTCAAGGTAACCATCGTTCCGGTGACAAAGAACTCTGCTGCAGCGAGTCTGAAGGACTACTGCGCTGTTCCACTCACGTATGACATCATGAAGTGCCTCGAGAAGTCGGTCCTGGGCCACCTAAAAACACAGCTTTCCCCCAAACTAGACCTCCACCGGTACACCTACAACAAGAACAGGTCAAGGGAGGACGCCATCTCCACAGCACTTCACTCCACCCTGACCCACCTAGACACAAGCAACACCTATGCAAGAGAAACAGCCCCATACCATGACGCCGGGTGCACACAGGGCCATTGCGTTGCGTTGCGTTGCACCGGAAGTCATTCATCTCAATGGGGCCGTTGTGTTGATCAGTTGCGTTGCTCTGCATTGCGTTTCTTGACCGTCAGGGTGCGGCAATCAGTCAAAAAATGTCAGCTTTTGCGTTGCGTTGGATCCGTCAAAACAACCGGAAGTAGTTTCTTGCCCAGAGCTCTCGCCTCAGATTTTAAATCCTCAATTTTGGCCGCCATTGGCTAAAATCTGTAATTTGGCTCTACAAGTGTTAATATGTCATTTTATGAAGTTTTTATATGTTTTCAGGCGAGAAAGTAACCATATATATTCACAAAATGTGTCCAGTTTATCAAAATAACCCGTTTATATATCTGATCTGACGTTTTTTCCCCCACTTCTGTGGGAAACTTCGCTAGCAACACGCAGTTTTGAAGTACGTCAAGTCCATCCCACCAGGTTGCGCCAGAACGACGCAACGCAACGCAACGCAATGGCCCTGTGTGCACCCGGCGTGATACTTCCACCTCCAAACTTCACTGTAGGTATGGTATTTTTAAGATCATATGCAGATCAAGAGTAATTTCTCCTCCAAACATGGTGTGTTGTACTATTGCCAAAAAGTTTGATTTTTGTCTAGTAATCTACAGGCTTCTCCAAATGTTCTGTAGCAAACTTCAAACGAGCCTCACATGTCTTTTCTTTAGTGGTGATCGCGAATGGTGACTTTTCTGGAGGTCTGCTCGAGTTGTCCTTGGCTCTTGGGCTACTCTTCTGACTAACCTTCTGACTGCCCGGTCAGGAATCTTGCGAGGAGCTCCTGTCCATGGCGGTTGGGTGATGTTCCTTCCACTTGCGGATAATGGCCCAATGGAGCTATAGGAACATTTACACATGAGTTGAGAAATCCATCGGTAACCAGTGCCATTACTATGCTGCTCAACGATGTTGTTGCAAAGGTTTTGGGAGAGCGCTTTGCCTCTACCCATCATGAGATGTTTCTTGCAGGAAACCTAGGTGACAAATTATTTGGTTACTAGCATTCAGAGTTGGGAAACCCAGCTGGAAACCCAGCTGATTCTAATTAGCACATATAGGAGAAATAATTAGTGGCATAAGTTGGTTTAGTGCTTTTTTCTTACTGTGTCCTTCCATTTTATTGCACATAGCTTTTTTATTGATTGAATGTTACAATTTCTTGTAAGCTGTGTAGTTTTATTTAGTTAATTCCAATGTCTGGTCTAAATATCATGTGAATAGCTCCAATGGAAATATGTTAATTCAGTCAATTAAAAAAATGTGATGTGTGGAATACTTATTTCCCCCACTGTATTGTGTATTGGATTGGGGTGCAGATCTGGGTTATAAGTTGTCTGTGCTTGACTGAGTTTGCCAGGCATGATGGGACCAATGGAGTACGCTCAAAAGTGGAAACTCTGCCCATCTGCCACTCCAGGCAGGACCAAGCCAATGCTCCTCAAAGCTCAGCTCAGTGAAGAAAACGTGTAAAGTGTATGAAATGAACTTGTGAAATGTAATGTACAGCCCTGCAATAAAGTATATTTAAAAAAAAAGCTCAGCTCTCTTACTTTGTTGTTTTTTACTTTCCGGACCTCACCTCAACCATACCATGTGTATCCTTGGTTGTTATATTAGTTTGAATTAGTTTAGTTTTAATGCAAACAAATAGACACATTTCTCTCAATACGGCATATCACTAAATGTATTTCCCCCTCCATTTCCGGTTATCTCTCTACTTCCATCCCCTCCTCTCTCTCTCTCTACACTGACATCCACCTCTCCCTTTATCCACTGTCAACTCCCATTAGTGATGAGTGGCTTTCTAATTATGAACTCATTTCTCCTCTCCTTTCCATCTTCCTTGTTGACTGATGAACATAGGCTACAAGCATGTACATCGTTAAATGGCAAATGATCCAAATCCAGGGCTTCCCTGCTCCTGTATTGTGTTGCTACTTAGCATTTCTCTTTTCCGACACATTCGCTCTCTGTCCAATCATTGCACTGTGATTTGTGTGGCTTGGTAAATTACATTACATGCCATTGACTGTTAATGACCGTAGTGATGTGTTTTTCAGATTACATAATAGGTTGACTTATTAGTGAAGCCAGACTGATAATCTGAACATACTGTACTGCATTCATGGTTCATTAAAAGTAATTTTGAGGAGTTGCATAAACACAATGCCTTATATTGTCTTGTGCTGCAATGTCAGGAACCGAAGCCTAAGAATTGTATTCTCCTACACTTGTGTAATATGTGACGTAACAATAAACTTTAAACTTTAAACTTGAATCTTAAAGGGAATATGATCTATGCTCATGTACATGACTACAAATCTACAAGAATGGACATGATCGGTTGATCAAAATCTCATAGTTTAGAGTCTCACGTGTTTCTCCACAAACCTCTAGCATTCACCATTATGGTTGGGCCTGTGTCCCTGTCCCAGCCAACAAACTGAGCCATTGTCCATGACAAACAAACAGACAGCAATGAAATGACTTTACAGACAGCATTGCTTCTTCAAATTAGCCCAATTAAAGTTAAAACCGGAGTTTCGTTATGCCCTTTGGAAACGTCTGGGACCGTGGCCACTAACGCCATTCTAAGCACCAGGGTATGACAGCAACAATGAAAATAGACTTATAGACTGTGAATGAAAACCCAGAATCTGCCTGGATCGGTTTTGCAGTTTGCGGTCTCAGGAAGTGGTGTGAAATCAAAAGATTTACTCACAACGCTGTGAGAGAGAGAATTCAAGCCGAACGGCGTATCATCGCTTTGCTAGCAACATGGCGGCTTCGATGTTTATTTTTCACTCTTTTTAAACTCGATGACGGAGCTAAATGGGACACAGCCCATTTGCTACACCCAAAGGGTCAACGTGAACTTATTTGACCGAAAAAGCATATTTCAATTACTCAGTCCCCTCAGGTTCAGATCAAAACAAACACTAAACGCACGTTGAAGCGTGAGAACGTCTGTTCTCCCTGACTGCCAAGTGCAGCTTGCATCACCACAGAGAGGCGACCTGGAGCCAGGGTTATTCTCCCGCTGAACACAATGTACAGCACACTAAGTGTCTCTCTATCTCTTCGACACATTCTCTCCTCCTGCCTTTCTTAACCTAATTATATATCTGTCCTCATCTCTCGTTCCTCTTCTTCCCTCACACTAATGACACGGTGCGATCTCCGACTCTGTCCCCATGCAGCCAGCGAGCCTGGGTCACATATGTTCCCTA
Source organism: Nansenia antarctica (assembly GCF_963989245.1). Taxonomy (NCBI): domain Eukaryota; kingdom Metazoa; phylum Chordata; class Actinopteri; order Argentiniformes; family Microstomatidae; genus Nansenia; species Nansenia antarctica. Next base: position 21,130,202 of record NC_137688.1, read on the forward strand.
TCAGCTCCTGAACACTTCCATATGTGGGGGCGTCTACGCCAAGACCCGACACAAACACGGATGGAGAGAGGGAGGGGGAGAGAGAGAGGGAGAGAGAGAGAGAGAGAGAGAGAGAGAGAGAGAGAGAGAGAGAGAGAGAGAGAGAGAGAGAGAAAGAGAAAAAGTGAGAGAGTGAGGCAGTAAGAGAGAACTAAAGAAGGAAGGGAGAGAGGAAGAGAGAGAGAGAGAGTGAGGCAGTAGCCTAAGTAGGAAATAAAAAAGTAAGAGAGGGAGAGAGAGAGAGAGAGAGAGTAAGGCAGTAAGAGGGAACTAAAAAAGGGAGAGAGAGAGAGCAAGATGGAGAGAGGGAGTGCAGCAGGTCTCTTCCTCTGTCTGTCTGTTGTCAGAAGGAGCCAGAAGCAGTCAAAAACAGGAAGGCATATGATGGAATACCAACTCTAAAAAGTGTAGTCTACATATGCGTGTGTGTGTGTGTGTGTGTGGGTGTGTGTGTGTGTGTGTGTGTATGTGGAAAACCGATCTGACAAGAACACACAGCCTTATACAATCTAACTTGTTAAAGAGAGAGAGAGAGAGAGAGAGAGAGAGAGAGAGAGAGAGAGAGAGAGAGAGAGAGAGAGAGAGATAGAGCACAACGGTTCAGTCCACAAAAAAATGACATTTGATCACTGATAATGAACCCATGGTACCTCACAGTAGGGGAGACATTAGACACAGATAGAGACACACAGACACACCTACCCCCGACTGAGGCAAACATAGAGGCACTCACAGACTTAATCACCTGCTTGTTAGACAACCGGGTGGAAAAAACCCAGAAAGAATAAAAAAGACCAGAAAGAGAGAGAAAGAAAGAGAGAGAGAGAGAATGAGAGAGAGAGAAAGAGAGAGAGAGAGAGAAAGAGACAAACAGGTCGGTTGCCATGCAGATGTGTCACGCGGCTGATAGCACGTAGCTTCTCGACTAATCAGTCTATCACAAATCAATACCTGGAATACTACCACTACCTCCATATTGTATTCATATTCTGGAGTTAACTCCTTCATGTCAATGAGCAACCACCCCCTCCCCAAATACAGTAAACAATCAAACAAACAAATAAAAAATACCAGTACATTGATGGTGCCAAGAACTATCAAGGAGTGTTGATGACTGCGTCTGGAGCGAGACATGTGCAGAGATAAATCATGGATGGCAAGTGCCTGTGGTGGAGGTTTAATTGGCAGATGTGGTGTGGGGCTTATGCACACTAACATTATAGCGCTGCACACAAATCTGCCCTGGGTTAGTCTCAGGGACCAGGGGTGGAGGAGTGGAAGCTATGGGGCTAGGGTTATCGTCTCCAGAGCAGGGGTAGAGAGGAAGGTACAGAGGGGTAACATGTGAGTCTCTGTGAGACAGCGACCTTCAGCGACTCACACACACACACACACACACACACACACTCGCGCACGCACACACACATGCGCGCACGCACACACACACACACACACACACACACACACACACACCATTCCCCTGAAATAAAAGGAGCTTTGGGGGGGGGGTCAAAGGCCTTGACCCTTATTGTATGGGCTCTGCACAATGAAAACAAGCAGAACATGGCAACAGCTTAATGAAGGGACCGACACACGGTCTCCCTGGAAATGTCCACAAAATCCATTCAGTCCAATCAGACACGCACATCGCAGACAACCAACTGTATGATGAAGGTTCATGTTTCCCCCCCCCCCCTAATGTCGGTTTGAGCACCGACAAACAACAGCCATGTCTGTTACTGGAGGTCAGGTGACACACACGAGAACATTCTGTACTTGATGCGACATCCACCTTTTTCTTTATGTGGTGTTCCTGTCTCCTCTAAGTACCTTGGAGATCAACAGCAACACCATAAGGAAGACGGCGCCACAGCATTTCATTAAAAAACAATGTGAAAGCTAGGAGTGGAGGAGTGGAGTCTTGTCTGTCGTGTTATAAAAGCTTATTGTGTTATGTTTGTGTCTCTGTCTGTGGACGACGCAGCCAGACACATGGCGCATACACACACACACGAGTCCAACCAGACGTGGAACGCAGATGTCCATAAACTCACAGGCAAACACACTCATAGATGTGCTATCTATCTATCTATCTATCTCTGTCTATGTATATACTGTATGTATGTATGTATCCATCTATCTCTGACTACATATTTGTATACTGTATCTGTGTATGTATATGTGCCTCTGGTTATTTGAAAGACGTATAGAAATTCATTGTTTGTGTCGGCACACATGATCCAAGGATCTCTCTCATTTACAAACATACCTGTCCTTGAAACTTCTGTTCACTCACCACAGGTTTCCATGGGAACCGAGCGGAGCAGGAAGGTCGGTGTGTTTGTGTGTGTGTGTGTGTGTCTGTGTGTGTTGCAGGTGAGACAGTGATGGCACCTTAAATAACCCTCTCCATTCGAAACACTTCCTTGTACACATTAATATTTCATCTTAGATTGATCTCTTGGGTTAAATATATTCACGTAAGACAATCGGCTGGATCCAAGGTGGCAAATCACCCAGAACTGGAATTACTACTATGTAAATAATCAACAACATCATTAAGGCCCTATGGTATGAAATGGAGACTTGAGACTTGTCTTTGACACGAAAGTAATCTTCCGGCGTATTCTGGGGAAATACTCATCCACCGCAGTGATTCCAACCCGTTTGTTTATGAACAGCAGACAAGGTCAGAGTGAATTTTTAATGAAACCACTGTTTGAAATTTTGAATGAGCTCAAATTGATTCATGACTTTTTAATGCGTCTGTGGAAGCCCCAGAATTTAGATTGTTTTCTTGGAACAAACAGCCATGGAGGATACCATAACTCAGAAGAACTCAGAAGAACTTTATATACCACTTCAGCACAGATAACTTCTGGTTTTCCTATCATCCGTCATCTAATATCCTATCCAGACATTCCTGCCTTTATTTTCTTTCTTTTTGTAGGGATAACTTTGATACCATTTAGCTGACACTTATCCAAAGCGACTTACATTGCAGTGAGTGCATATATTTTTCAGTATACTGTATCCCAGCAGGAATAAAACACACTATTTAAGCGTTGTTAGCGCCATGCTCTACCAACTGAGCCACAGAGGAGTTTGTGCTATGAACAGTTATAGACACATTCAGTATGCCATAGTTAAATGTATCACATCATAGAACATAGTCTCACTAAGTCAGACTCCTGGGTTCCGATATTAGTACCACACTGCCAAGAACATCGGATGTGTGGGCTAGAAAAGCATAAACTGATTTATAATACAATACACAAATAAGGTACTTCTGACAAGGGGAGTGTCTAGCAGCATCTGGATCTACATCCTGGGTTCCGATAGTACCACACTTCCAAGAACATAGCGACTATAAAAGAGGAGTGGGGGTAGTGGTGGTCTAGTGGATAGTGAGTTGGACTTGTGATCGGAAGGTTGTGAGTTCAAATCCCGCCTGAAACCACACCACTACTAGTGTGCCCTTGAGTAAGGCACTTAGCCCTCAGTTACTCCAGGGGGAATGTCCCTGTAATTCGTAATTGTAAGTCGCTTTGGATAAAAGCGTCTGCTAAATGGCAAAATTATTAAATTAATTATTTAAATTAATTAAATTAGGAATAAAAGAGGAATATATTTTATAGAGGCTATAAAAGAGGAAATTAAGCAATCACAATACAGAATAATGTACATCTTCTGGCTAAATGTTCTGTTTTTGCTGTGGTTGTTCCTGTTTTTTTAATTGTATTCAAACTTTGTTGATTAATGCATCTCATCCATTGATACAACAATTACACTATAGAAGACCTGTCCATTTGGTTAATTATAGATTAGTTCAGACACAGGTGTGAAAAGGCTGGCTAAGACAACTTGGGTTTATACAAGGACAGTGTGTAACAACGTCTGGGTCTACATCCCGATTAGACGTTTATTTGAAGACAATCCACAGATTTGAGGAAGGCTGAAAGGTTCAGAAAACATTCAGTGCTCGGGCCCCGGATGCCCAGGGCTAACGACGTTACTGGTCTTAGGTACAAATTGTCCGAATGGTGCCAGAGACAAAGAGCATGGCCTACAAACGGACAGGAGCATGCGATATAATAATACAAATAATTATAGATTTAATTTAAAAGCTCCAAGGACTCAAGGACTCAAAAAAAAACTAAAATAAAATCATAGATAAAATCATAGTCAAGATCCCCCCCAAAATGTCTCATGTAACTATGGGGAACAGTGTTACTCAGGACCCATGCCATGCTGTAGGAAGGTGAGTCTGAACAGATGGGTCTTGAGTCTGGTCTTGAATGAATTGAAAGTATCAGAGCATCGGATAGCTGGTGAAAGTGTTCCACAGCTTGGGTGCAGCAATAGAAAAGGCTTGGTTGCCATGTGTGCATTCCCTTGTACGGGGTATGATGAGGAGGTCAGTGTGGGAGGATCGGAGACCACGTGCAGGGGTGTAGAGGTGGAGTAGGTCAGTTAGGTAGGGGGTTAGAGTTATTGAATGTTGGGGCAGAGGGGACATGGGTTGGTAGATAGATAGTAAATAGAATTGATGTTCTAGATAGCATTACTCGCATCATTTCTAGTCCCCTTTTCCCCTGCCCCAACCCTACTCTAATTGGAGGACAAGAAAAGAAAAATATAATTATGAGTATAATACTTTTAATATTATATATTTATATAATAATACAACAAAGAAACATGTAGCAAGCTACAAGACGTCATCATTTAACAACGATGAGAATTGGACCGAGATGAACATTGGAAACATTGGAAACAGCAGCCTTCCTCACCTCCATATGGAACCATAACCATAACATGGAAAAACAGCTTTGATAACCGCGTCCTGGTGCCACAGCGCTCCATACATGGCTCTAAATTAGCTGATGTCATCCTACCAGGCCGCATATTAAACCTGGAGGAGTAGCTGATAAAGAAAGGCCATTTTATGGGAAATATTAATGATATAGTAAAATATATTTACAGGGAGCTCAAAGCACAGAGGGAGAACCATTGTTTGTTTGTGTGTGTGTGTGTGTGTGTGTGTGTGTGTGTGTGTGTGTGTGTGTGTGTGTGCATGTCTATGCAGAGACTCATACTTGGGGCTGATGAGGGCAGGAACAGTACGTACTACTGAGTGATTGCTGTGGTTCTAACCAGACCACTACAGTAAAAACAGCAGGTCCACATATCCATATCCAGAGATGTGAGTGATGCGCCCCCAGAACAGAAAGCAGCATTTATTGTTCAGACACGATCCGTCAGGTGTCGCAGCGATCAAATGAAAACACTAACAGGGACCAATCAGAGTTTTTAGCTGCTATTTCACTTCAGATTCATGTACTCTCATAGGCACATTTAACTGCTGCACATTTGATTGAGGCCTAACCATTTATTTGAACTTTTAAAAGTTCAATTTAAGGAGTTTTTTTTATATGCTAACACACGTTTTTGAAAACAACACTTCACAAATCCACACACCCAAAGTGCAAAACACCTCATCTATCCTGCAAGATTAAGCACTGCATTCATAACTACATAAGAACCTTTGCACCAAATAGCACAAACTTTATTCCTATTAGCAGATTTTTGTCCAACCAACTACACATTGTTGTGCTCAATCAAAAGTACTTTCATCTTTGGTGGGCTTTGTCATAATAAAATTGTTCTATATGTAGAGAATTCTGCAGAGCGATTGTTCAAGTGTACAGAAATACTGCAGAAACACAAATGTACTGTTGAAACAAAACCTTTTTATTTTTCTCCACAACAAACAGTGCAAAACATGTAAAGCACATACAGTATAGGCCTACATTAGAGTTGTGTGAACAAAAAATATGCTCTCTATCGAAAACAGTAAACAGAAAAATATATATACATACAGAAACAACAAAAAAGGGGGGCCGTTCCACTAACGTTGATTAGTATATCGGCGATTAAAATAAATCAGGCAACTCGGGATTGGAATTCAAGCCTCAGGTGATTCCTCGAACGAGGATCAGCCTTGTGTCATCAGTGTTCACAGAACACCGGGTTAGAAATCCTCGATATGGGCGCGTGGCCGAAGAGAAAGAGTCCAGAAGAGCCGATTGTCGAAATTAAGATACAATGGCAAAAAAAAACGAAAAAAGCCCTCGCGCCTGCTCTTTCAGTAGGGCAGAGCAACTGTTAATTGTTGATCTATATGACGAGGAAAGGCCCGTCATCTCTCGCAAAGGCAGCACTGCCGTAGTGAATAAAGCCAGGGAGATGGCGTGGCAAAGAATTGCGGACGGGTTAAATGCATAAGTGATATAGCCTACCTATTGTTTTATTGTCATCTTGTAATAAATTAACATTCACTACTGTGATCTTATCAGTCTCAATAATATATAATATAATATAATATCAGATGTATGTTTAAAATGATGGTGTAGACGCACTTACCACAACTGACATAACTACAATGCATTTACTCTCAATTAGTCTAAATGGGTGAGGTGTTTGAAGCCTTTCTCACCTAGTAATGATGTTCTTCTAGCATTGTAACTGCCAATGACCATAGACTGTCTTGGCATAGATTACTTCTTCTCATGATTACTGATGGATAGATGATTCACTTATGTATGCGTCACTTTGGATGAAGGTGACATTCTGCTAATGGCAAACATCAATGTCAAAATAAAATATACAAATATTTTCCAGAGTGGTAAGTAGCCTATAATGAAATGTGAAATGTCCTTGGTGGAGTGATCTGGAAATATGTCCCTTTTTAGCGACAAAAAAACTGGCTGACGCCGCTGCCACTGGTGGGGGACCTCCACCGCAGGACCTCACCCCTGCAGAGGAGCGAGTCCTCGGCCAAAACCGGGGCCGACCTACGGTTGAGGGAATAGAGGGGGGGACCTCATCAGACGTCCCACCCCAAGCAAACGTTTCTCAATATGTGCAAGGTATTATCTACTACTCTTCCTGAACAGATCAGTCTCTCAATGGCAAAAACTAATGAGCCTTTATCTTTCAGTGAAGAGAAACATCATTACCCTGATTGATCTTCCTCAAGACCTAGACCCAGACCTATGTGTGAGTCGTCCTTGCTTAGCAAAAATACCATGCATCTTATGCAATTCTTTCTTTTGCTTCAACTGCAGTGTTTTGTATTTGCAGGGAGATGGCCCCAGCACATCTAGGGCGCTGGAGGAGGACACAATCTCTGCATTTACTGAAGTGGCAGAGGTAAAACCATTTAATGTGGAAAGTTTTGGATGTGTCTGCATTCTTTCAATTATGTAAAACCCAACAACTTTTTTGCAGGACCAACCAAGCACAAGCCAAACACCAAGTACTGAAGTAAGTAACTACTCATATTGCTATGCTATTACATCTAGATGGTCTGCTACTCTGACACAATTTCCCTTTCAGTCCGTCCGTTCCCTGTATTCGAAATATCTTGCAGGAGAGGTCAAAATACAGGGAATGCGGAGGAAGCAGTTCAAACTGGAAAGGAAGAAGCTCAAACTGGAAATTGAGTTACTGGAAGGCCAGTTGGAGAAGCAAGTAAGTATACATTTAAACAGCAGAAGGTCATGGTCTGGACTGAAATTTAATGTTGCTTTTTTTTGTCTTCACAGAGACAACAGAAGTTGTAAAAAAATAAATAAATTCAAAAACAACTTTGACATGCTTTTTTGTCTTAAATGCTAAGCTTTTAAATAAAAGGGTGAACTCAAACAAAGGTGACCATTAATACAATAGAGGTTAACAGAAATAGCTGTCTTTATAATGGTTCCGCATAGTTCTTCCATCCATGGGTTCAAAGCCTAGTGCGACATCTTCCCATTGCTCCTCCGGCAACGTTGGGGGAAGTCTCTCACGGCGTATGACCGCAATGTTGTGCAAGACTGCACAGGCTACAGTGATGTCACAGGCCCTGGCGGGGGTGACCCTGAGGCTTTTCAGGCACTGAAATCTAGACAGTTGCCCAAAGCACATCTCAATTCTTGCCCTGGTTTTGTTGTGGGCATGGTTGAAGGCCCTCTCTGCTTGGGTTGCTGGTTCTGGGTAGGGAGTCAGCAAGTGTGGCATACAGGGATAGCCTCTGTCTCCAAGCAGAACTCCATTAAACTGCCCTATAGAATAGAAGTATTGGTTACATATGCATGACATTCTTCAGCTTCAAATACAAGCTATTAACCTACATGACACTGTGGCAGAGCAAAGTCATTCCTTTAGCAAGAGATTAGTGGTTATGCTGCATATGTTTCACGTCTTTTGTGTTTTGTGTCTTTTTTTCATTATATTGTGACTTTCTTTTGTTGTTATCTATCTATATCTATCTCGTGTGAAGTGGGAACTCATATTACCTAAAAGCAACGATTAAATAAAAACATTTAAAAAACGTTCAATTAAATCAAGTCTCAAACACGCAACCTTTGGAACTCTAGCTGGCTGCCTTAACCACTGTGCCAGCCAGACCGCAGTGATGATGGCAATGCAAGTTGAAAGACATACCTATTTTTTTTAATATTTTTTTTATACACACTTTCAAACTATCAATCGACACTTTCAAAATATCAAATTATCTATCTATCTCGTAAAAAGTGGGAACTAATATTTCCTAAAAGACACTTGACGAAACTGTCGTTCGGGATATAGTTTCCGCCTGCGAGACCATTTTGACGCACGTATTACCTAAACCAACCTCTAAGCCTGCTCGCGACCAGAATAACTCGGGAGGATAGGTTGCATAGCAACCAAACAGCGAATTATTTGAGCCACATTGATGGAACCGAACGCAAGATTAAATTATCGCCGATTAGAACATTATCGCCGATTAGAAGATAATCTCGCTTAGTGGAACGGGCCCCTGGATAGCACGCACATCAATATCATCACATGCCTCTTCCATTTCCTGCAGAACAGCCATGCGCACATAGGGCTGACGGTCATACACCTTCCACCACCATGCCAAAAAAGAACCCTTTAATTGGATTGAGAAATGGAGAGTAGGGTGGAAGGTATTGAACAAGAAATTCACGCCTTAGCCCCATGGGTGCTCGAGCTTTCAGCTGCTCGGCTCCCAAGCTCTGGAACTCCCTGCCACTCCACATCTGTCAGTCTGACTCTATATACTCATTCAAAACCAACCTGTTCAAACTGGCATACTCACTTTAATCTGTATCCTGTGTCCTTGTACTTTACCTCCTGTTGTTCTTTTGTTTTTGTTACGTCCCCATGTGTCCTTGTGTTTCCTTCCTTGCAGTCAAAAACTCAAAACCAGGTCTACAAACATCAGCATAAAATCTGGTGATTCTCTCCTTACAGACAAGCTGGATGTGGCTAAGTGCTTAAACACTTTCTTTACAACCATAGCCACTAAATTAGTTAACAATCTACCACCCCACTCAGGGCGTTATGGTGTAGAGCACATCCGTGCGTTCTACAATAAACTGGGTGTACGCAATGATGATTTTAAACTCTCCATGGTGTCAAACGATGAGGTGTTTAAAAAGCTAGGCGCTCTACACTCAGAAAAGGCCACGGGCCATGACAATATTCCAGCCAGATTTCTAAAAGACTCAGCTGCCTCCATTACCCCAATCATCACCCACATAATAAACCTCTCCATCAAACAGGGACACGTCCCCCTTGACTTTAAAATAGCAAGGGTAACCCCACTGTATAAAAAAGGAAGCAAATTAGACCCAGGCAACTACCGACCTGTTTCTATTCTTAATTCCATCTCGAAACTTATGGAAAAAATAGTTTATGAACAGGTCGATAGGTACCTTACCGAAAAAAAGCTGATGTATGAATTTCAATCAGGATTCAGAACATCCCATTCCACTGACACATGCCTCCTCTATTTGAACGACCACATCAACCATGAGGTGGACTCGGGCAAGTACTGCGGCATGGTCATGCTGGACCTCCAGAAGGCCTTCGACACAGTAGATCACCACATATTGTTAGATAAACTGAAAGCAATTGGGTTCGATAGAACATCGGTGAGCTGGATGCAATCCTACTTAGAGGGGAGGGAACAGGTGGTTAGTGTGAACGGAACACTGTCCCCCCCCCTCCCAGTGACCTGCGGCGTTCCACAAGGAAGCATATTGGGACCTTTACTGTTCCTAATATATGTGAATGACATGTCATCAGCATGTAATTGCAATTTGTTCCTGTTCGCGGATGACTCGGCTCTGCTGGTCTCTGACAGGGACATATTGCAGGTGGAAAAAGCGCTAAGCACTGAACTGAGTAGAATCTGCATCTGGCTAGCTGACAATAAACTATCAATACACCTAGGTAAAACTGAAACCATCCTATACGGATCCCCATCTAAACTCAGAAAGGCTGAACATTTTAAAATAAAAGTGGGTAACATTAATATCACAAGAAAAGAGGATATTACATACCTGGGCTCCATCTTAGAGGCAAATCTTTCCGGAGATAAAATGGCAGCAAAAGTAATCAAAAAAGTGAACCATAAAACGAGATTCTTGTACAGGATATCCTCACTTGTCAGTAAAAACACACTGAGGACCCTATCAGGAGCTCTCATTCAATGTCACTTCGACTATGCCGTAACATCATGGTACTATAGAACCACAAAGGCCCATAAAACAAGACTCCAGACAGCCCAAAATAAACTGGTTAGGCTTCTGCTAGGCCTCAACCCTAGGACACATCTAACCGCTGCTCATTTTTTGAGCCTTGATTGGCTACGAGTAGTTGACAGAGTGCAGCAGCTTGCACTGGGCCTAGTCTTCACGATACGCTACACCACAAAGACACCCAAGTACCTGTCAACATACTTCCAAAAAGTGAACAACGTCCACACTTACAACACCAGAGGAAGCTCCACGAACCACGTTCAACCGCGTTGCACCACAAACAAGGGTTTAAACTCGTTTACAAACTATGCAGTAAAGATGTGGAACGCCCTTCCTATAATCTTAAAGGAGTGTAAAACACTGCCCACCTTCAAAACCACTCTCAAAAAACATTTACAGGAGGCTGCAATCCGTAACTGGACCCTCTAAAACAAAAATCAGATTAAAAGACCTGAACTACCCACTGTACATACTTTGTGTTTTGTCCCCCGCCCCCACCTGTGGTGTATGTCCCCACCTGTCCTACCCGCTGTACATACCTTATGTTTTGTTGTATTGTTCTTCCCATGATGGATGTATGTTTATCTTGTAGATAGTAATAGTTATTTGTCTGTATTATCTTGTAGATAGTACTAGTTTTTCTGTCTGTCTTACATGTAACGATGAATTGAGAATCAAGGACCCCAATTGAAATAAGCCAGTGGCTTTCTTGGGTTTTTATCCTGTTAGATGACCTTGTATGTAATATGTACATTCATGTACCTACTTCTGCAAATCTTCTAATAAAGTTTTCAATCAATCAATCAATCAATCCCTTCTGTGTTGTCCTGTCATTCTACATCCAGGTGTCGTCAATTGGCCAATCTATTCCCTCATTCATCATTCCACTCCTGTCCAATCAGATGGCTGCCCATCCTCCAATCAATGTTCCTCATTGTGTCTCATTGTTAGTTGACTGTTTGGTTGTGTTTTTGCTTGTTAGTTTGTCAACTCTTAGCTTTAGGTTATTTGTGTTATTTAGTACGTACTTTCCATTTTCCATTTAGTAGTTTGTTTAGATAAAGATTAAGTTTGGTTGTTCATTTATTTGATTTAATATTGAGAACAGTTTATTTTCTATTTGTATTGTCACACACTAGCCATAGGAAACAGGCGTAGGTGAGATACCCTTGGGTATACATTACATCACGTAGGCTCATCTATGTAAAATACATTAGGCAAAGCAGTGGCTGTCATTATGTAGAATTGTCATCACTGGTAGGGTCACACTTTATTCTTTTGTTTCTTTGGGTTGACACCGCTCATAGTCTGCCTGTTGTCCTATGGCTTGTGTTTTTGTACCTCACCACCATTTGTTTATTAAATCATTGCACTTTAGTTTTTTCGTGTTGTGGCATTTATTAGTTTTCCCTCGCACACTACAAGTGGCAATATTACACCCTTTATGTTACGGCTCCCCCTACACCCCCTAGACGTAGAGCTGTTTTCTGTTGTTTCTGTTTATTTTTAACTGTGTCTGACACCTTGGGGCCGTTCCACTATGCCAGATTAACTCTGATCCAAGCGATTAACTCTGATCCAGGTTTAAATAAGCTTGCGGTCGGTTCCATCAATGTGGCTCAAATAATTCGCTGCTTGGTTGCTATGCAACCTATCCTTCTGAGTCAGATATAATTAGCCTGGTCCCGAGCAGACTTACAGGCTGGCTAAGGTAATGCGTGCGTCAAAAAAGGCTCACAGGCGGAAACTACATCCCGAACGACAGTTCCTCAAGTGTCTTTTAGGACATATTAGTTCCCACTTCACACGAGATAGATAGATAGATCGTTTGACTGTGATAGATAGATCATTTGATATTTTTAAAGTGTGATCGATCGATAGATAGTTTGATTGTGTGATAGATAACTTGATATTTTGAAAGTGTGATAGATAGACCGATAGATAAATAAATTAAAAAGTGTAAAAAAATAAATAAGGTATCTTTATTAACTTGCATTGCTTTTGTCACAGCGGTCTGGCTGGCGCAGTGGTTAAGGCAACTGGCTAGAGTTCCAAAGGTTGCTAGTTTGAGACTTGATTATTTATTTTTATTTTTATTTTTTACATTTAACCGAAACCTTCATGCAAAGGCTTCAAACACCATTGTAATCGTGTCAGTTCTTGTAAATTAGCCTGCACCATAATTTTATAGCCTACATACTTTTTTAGATGAGATTTTAGATTAGATTCAGACAACGAAATGCAGTAAAAAGTGCGTCTGAAGAGGGATTTGAACCATCGATTTAAAATGACGATTAAATACTATGGCAGCGGTCGATACCACTAGGCCATTGTGACGATATGACGGCTTGTAGCCTGCTGCTGATATGACCACAGTAGTAAATATTAATTTATTAAAATATGAACATATAACAATAACTGGGGCTAGTATGACCTACGCATTTAATCGGTCAGCAATTTCTTGCCAAACCATTTCCCTCGCCTTGTTACGGCAGTATTGCACTATTTTACATCTTATTTTTCCGTCTTCATAAAGATCAATAATTCGGAATGCTGCGCAAATGTAGGACCCCTGCAGAGTGGAGTATCTTCATTTCGACAGATCGACTCTTCGGGGCTCTTTATGTCTGCGTGCACGCGCCCATATCGAGGATTTCTAAGCCGGTGTTCTGTGAACACTGATGACACAAGCCTGATCCTCGTTCGAGGAATCACCTGAGGCTTGAATTCCAATCCCGAGTTGCCTGATCGCCTGATTTATTTCAATCGCTGATATACTAATCCACTTTAGTGGAACGGCCCCCTAGTCACCTCCAATGTTTTTAACCTGAATGTATTTTACTGTGTCTTTTGCCCTGTGAGGTGTCCTTGGATGTTTTGAAAGGCGCCATATAAATAAAATGCATTATTATGTATTATTATTATTAAATTGTGGGTGGTCAAGAAATACATTTTGGACCAGGGCTACACAATGGAAGGCAGGGCAAGGCATGGCAAGTGTATTTGTATAGCACATTTCATACAAAAAGGGCAATTCAAAGTGCTTTACATATACGTAGCATTAAAAAATACAGAAAAAGGAGGATAGTGAGAAAATAAAAATGACAAGAATAGATACATATATATAGAAAATAAATAGATAAACATTTAACAAGATAATAAGACAATGAATAAAAATATATAGATAAAAGTGTTATTACTGCAACTGTATTCAACCTCTGTCCTTCCCGATATGGCGTGAGAGATTGCAGGTACTGTGTCTGTGTATAGCCGCTATCTTGCGCGATACAGCGTGTGAGATCGCAGTGTAAAATGACACGTTGGATACTGCATCTGTATTCAACTGCTATCCTGGCCGATCCGCCGTGTGAGATCGCAGTGTAAAATAGCCTATACTTATAGTGAAGTTATAGCGCTTGGATTATGGATCATAAAACTCATAACTGCTGCAGTAAAAAGATAAAACGTTTAATAAGATAATAGTTAATGGATAAAAGGCATAGATAGAGTGTTAGTGTTTAATCATAACTGCTGCAGAACATGAAGGGTTTTTGCTTATTTTTTAATATTTGTTTGGGCCTGTTTGATTTCTTCAGGGAGTTTGTTCCATGCTTGTTAGAATAGAATTGCTAATATAATTGCTAATACAATGACAATGACAAATACCTGAAGACGTGCTGGTGACTCACATCAAGGTCTCATCTATCTCTCAGAACCTCTCACCTTCGTCATTCTGTAACACAAATTTACAGGTCAGAGGTGGACACTTCTATAGTGTAGGCTTGCATGCTTCAAACAACACCGCTAAGTCAGCTAACAAAAACACAAACAATCTTCTAACAAAGCTAGCTAAAGCTAGCTAACCTGTGTGGGGGAGCGTACCTATGTTCCCCGGGTCCTACGTTTGGCTATGCCATGTCTGCAAGAAACATCCAAACGTGTACATACACACAGCTTAGTAAACAACGCATGTAACTCACTTACCCAAAAACAAAGCTGAATCGACGAAACTTTCTCTGTGGATAGTCCTTGATGGCAGCAGTCTTGTCAACAAACAGACACACGCACGCACATGGCTATTTCTGAGGGTGTGGGATGTTGGAGTACCGAAAGCAACACGCCCAAAAATAGATAAATAAGAATACTAGCCCCCCCCACCAAGTTTGCTAACTAACTGTATTAGTGCTCACCACAACCATGACTCCCCCAATACTTAGAATTCTACGAAACTAATAGATGGTGGGAGGAAGAAGTAGGTTGCCAAAGATAAAACCTAATGAATAAATAGCGTACATTTGTTGCAGACATACTAAACATGCAATACTGTACAGTATGTTTCATGCACCATTTTGTGATTAGTATGTAATTAGGAGTATTTTGAATTCAATTCTCTGAGAGACTGAGAACCAGTGCAGGGATCTTAGGATTGGTGTAATGCAGTGGTGTGCCGTCAGGGCCAGCAAGGCCTTCTCTGCTGGCCTAAACATCATCAGAATATACATTTTATTTTAATATATTTTTTCCACAAATATGTATTAATGATTCCCCATAGTCTATTCTCTTCATTTCATAGCTTTCCTCTTGGTTGCGCTGCTTCCAGTCTCCGATTGAGATTTGGAGGGCTGGCCTTTATGTTAGAGCTTTTATCCAATCAAAATGTGTTGCCAGGGGGCTCCAAAATCTGCCCGCCTGCACAATAAACTGTGCCGCGAATACGACCTGTAACTTAACGTTGGACGAGAAAACCTGTGGCGTTCCTAGTGGAAACCTACGTAGATTTCGAGTTGGCGAGCAAAAGCAACAACGGCGCCTGCTGTAAGGCTCAATGATGTCAGCACCCAGCACGTCTTTTGATTGGATACGCACTATTGATACGCACTATTGATATTCACTATTGAGATGCGTAACTATGCCGGTAGATGTGGGATTTTTGAACACCTTTGGGGTCCGTGTAAATGTTGTCAGTTCGATATTCCTTTTGAAAACGAAAACGGATTGACTTATCAGCTCGATATTCCTTTTGAAACCGAAGACGGCGTGAGTATAACAGCAGTTGATTTTCTATTTCCAGAACACAAACAAGAACATAGATGATCACGTGTATGTTTTGTCATTTCGATTTCCCACCTGTCCACAAACAAAGTGTTTACTGGGACGTCAGGCAAAATACAAAACGACCTGATTTTTGCTATTGCTGAAGTGATGGGAGAAGAGATCAAAATGGAGATTAAAAAGGCACCCTTTGTCGCTATTATGGTGGACGAGACTACAGACGTGGGTAATGTAGCGATCTTAAAGATGTTAGTTTAACACTCTTCATTGTAAATGCGGATTTATTGATTAAAAATGCTTCGGAAATATTACTCTGTTGTACTTGTCTGACTATGTTAAGGTGATGCAACGCCCGGTTATACTGTGTTTCTGTCTAGTTTCTAGAGCCATGGCGTCATAACAATGGTATTAAGAGGTAGAATAATTCAGGTAGGAATGTGTCGGACATCACTGAAGGCCTAGGTGTGAAATGCACCGCCCGCCACTGGTGTAATGTGTTCAAACTTCTTTGTTTGTGTTAAGACCCTAGCAGCAGCGTTTTGGATGAGCTGCAATTTACAAACAGTTCCTTTAGATAGGCCTGTTAGTAGACCATTACAATAATCAAGTCTACTCAAAACAAATGCATGACATTGTCCCATACTACAACATAATCTGTGCTGCTCTGCGTCATCCATATGGCTCGCCAGTATCAAAATGTTGTGCAGTCTGTCCACAATGTGACCATTGGCTGTGTTGTATAAAGCAAGGTTGGCATGGCGGTGGAGGACACTATTAGTATGTGTGATGGTGGCACATATTGTGATGCTGCCGCCATGTTGGCCAGTAACACCTACAATGGCTCTGTGACCAATGATGTTCCATCCTTCCCCCATCTCCAGCCAGCCTCATCGATGAAAATAACCTCATGTGGGAAAACATTAGCATCCATTTCCAGTACTCTCTGAAAACAAAAACAAATAAAAGTCAATATGGTGTAGTCCAGTACACTGGGGAAAAATGCTGTACTGTGTGTAGTGTACTGTAGTCAATCCTGTACTTACATCCACATATTCATGTCTCAGAGCTTTGATTCTTTCAGAATGTCTCTCAAAAGGCAACCTGTAAAGCTGCTTCATGTGCACTTGGTTTCAATGGAGAATATAGGCCAAGTCTAAATGTCTGGATGATAGAGGCAACAGTAAATCGGCTCAAGTCGGGCTGGACTCTCTGTCCAGCCTCTCTCATTTACCCCCTTTCCACCAACGCGAACCTAGCTCTAGTTTTGGGCTGGTGCTAGTACCTGTGAACCCTCTAAGAACCGGTTTGCTTTTCCACATGCCGGTTTGATTCTAGAGTGCCACGTCATTACGTCACTGTATACATCTCTGCTTTCCCTGCAATGCTCCAACTTCAAGCACAAACAACATTTATGCTGTTCATCATGATTTCTATGGATGGTAAGTAAGTAAGTAAGTAAAGCTTTATTTATATAGCACCTTTCATACAAGAAATGCAGCTCAAAGTGCTTTACAACAGGAATAAGAACATAAAGTGAATATAAAAACATATATAAAAACATATACATGCATAGAATGAATATAAAAGCAGGGGAAAACACTAAAAAGAAAAGGTAAAGATCTAACTTTCCATATCCCTTTCATCTCCCTACCTTACACAGTCTTTCTGTACTTCCCACTGGCTTTCCACCAGCACCACAAACAGTTTTTTTGGAAAAGGTCTGTCTCAGTCTCTGTGTACGTTCTCAGTCTCTGTGGATGGTGAGTATGTTCAAGAAGAAATGTAATTACCCAACACGTTTTGATTATTAACCCTAACACTGAACGTAAGATATTAATGTTAGCCTTTGTTGTAAGATAGCTCGCTAGGTCAATGTACTGTAGCTAGCTACCTAGCATCGACTACGCTGGTATTGATCACATTGCAGTTAAACAAATCTAATAAATTAATGATACATCGATTTCTTGGTCTTGGTAATTAAACCAGTAAAATAATCCCGCCCCGCAGCACCTGACGTAAGCGCTTCTTAGTTCTAGACAGCCAAGTAAGTGTTGGTGCCACTTTGGAACCAGTTTTCCTGGCCAAGAGCCGGTTCGTTTGCTGTCGAAAACATGAGGAACTGGTTCCAGATTAGGTAACGGCTCCGAGCCGGCCCCCAAAAGTGCCTTGGTGGAAAAGGGGTAACAGTCAACCCACAGTTTGTAACATGGTCAACTAACCGATTTCATCAGAAAGTTGTGTTCTTCCTTGTCCTCTCCTTTGTCCTCGTCCTTCCCCTCCCCTTCCAGCTCTATCCCCACCTCTCACTCTCCCCCTCCCTCTACCTCTACCTCTTCCTCTCGCTGCTATGTTGGCTTCCATTGGTGTTATTCTGGCCCCTGAGCGCGTAGCGAGGGGTTCACTGCCTCCCTTCTTTTCTTTTCATTTATATTACAGGTGTAAAGCTGCCTCGGCGCCCCGGAAAAAAGGTCTCCTCCTCCGGAACCTTCAGGGCCGCCGCTCAACCCAATACGCCCAATAATTCATGAACAAAGTTGCCCAGGATTTACGAGACAAGAGTGCCAAGTTTTCTAATACCTTTATTTATTCTGGACACAGTGTCTGACAAGCCTGAAATATAGATCAAAGATCGTGGCCGGGGTATAGATCAAGACGGTGTGGGGGAAAGAGAGAGGTATGCATGCATACGTGTGTAGAACCTCTTGAGTAAAAAAAAACAAAGAGAGTATAGTTGTGGATTGGGTATAAACATGTTTAGTCCCCGATTATAATGAATATGGCTTTATGATACACACACACAGTACACACTGTGCCTGGTAATGCCAAGAGATGATCCAGGTGTGGAAATGGACAGGAGATTCCAGGAGTTTTGGTCGTTGGGTATTGCAGAAAAGAAGATGTGATTAGTGTGCTCATTAGTCTCAGAGGAGGAGGAGAGGAAGGCAGATATCAGGGATATCAGGGAAACAAGGCAGGCAGCAGGGACAGTTTATCTGACAAGCGAGCTGAGATCTCTCTCTCTCGCGCGCTCTCCCTCTCTCTCTCTTGCTCTCTCACTCTCTCTTTTTCTCCTTTTCTATCTCTTTCTCTCTCCCTCTCTCACATGCACAGACGTCGCTTTAGCTCTCTGACTCTCACACCCACACACCCACGCACACAGACACACACACAAACACACTGCTGCCCTCTTTCTCTCTCTCTCTCTCTCTCTCTTTCTCTCTTTCTTCCCCCTTTCCTGTATCAGGGAAACCCACATGAGAGCAGAGCTGTGTGTGTGATGGACAGAGAGGCCACCAACATCCCTCACAAGAGCCGGCAGATACTTGTTCTCCTCCATCTGAGCTGGGCGACACTATTAGTCTGCTGTAAGCCATCCATCACACCCCCCCCGCCTCTCTTTCAACTTTTTGGAGGTCATCAACACAGAGCAGGAAAGGGACGATTGCAATGTTCACTGACATTAGAGGCTCAGGGCTCCACGGGTGGCTTCTAGGGGGGGGGGGTGGTGGGGGGGAAGAAACCTGCCATTTCTGGAGGGAACAGCCTCGGGTCAAACCAATAGGCTGGCTTCTGACAACAAACACCGCTCTAAGGTGTTAGTCGGTGTGGGTTAACAGACGGCAGGGGGTCACGGGCGGGCGTGAGCGGTTGTGTAACGGATGGGGGGGGTGGGGGTTGGGGGAGGCTAGGTGGGGCGGATGGGGGAGGCTGGGGGGGGAGGACAGCTCAAAGGATCTTTGTGGTTACACAACAGATACTTCCCTGCTTCTGTCCGCTGTAACACATAGGCTGTTCACTAGCTGCTTCTGTAAAAGCGTCCATGGGGGCTGTATGGATGTTTTGATGATTTCATCCTACAGAGCCTTCACTCGGTGTTAAGAGATTCCATCAAAGCGTCTCTTAAGGTAGGTTCATAGACACTTATCACGTCGCTCTGGGTTTGCTCAAAATCTGCTCAGAGGGCTGCAGACACGCACGCACACACACACACACACACACACACACACAGACACACACACACACACACACACACACACACACACACACACACACAGACACACACACAGACACACACACACACACACACACACACGCACACAAGCCCAGACAAGAGAAATGAGAAATAAAACAAAACATTCACCAATCCAAACAGTCTCAGCTTCTGTTATAAAATAACTTGACCTTGGTCGCCATGACAATAGAACACCGTCATGTGATCTCCTCCACTTCGGGACACGAAAGCCCTTTCCCAGAATCCTCTAGGGCTCACACCAGCTGCATCATTATCTCTCCACCTCAGCTCTCTGTCTCTCTCTCTCTCTCTCTCTCTCTCTCTCTCTCTCTACTTTCTTTTCTCAACAACTCCTTTCCAGCGGTGCATCGTTCAACAGCGTCTTATGTCAGAGGACGCTTGTTGCGAGAGAGACACAGAACCCGAGGCCAGTAGAATATGATGGACATGATTAACATAATAAGCAGCTACTGAACGGCACACAAGTATTCCTAGCATCGCATCAGCGTTGTTTCCTATTCTCCTTTTAGTTGGTGCTGATGGTCAGGAACGGAAACCATATGTAAGAATGTTGAACCGATGCCATGAAATCACCAGTATATCACCATCTCCCACAAGATTGTCTCTTTCATCTTGAATCTTCAAAGCTCTTCTTGTCTTCATCGCCATGTGTCTGACAGAGTAGCGGCCAGAGGAGGGTTGATCGTACCACAGCGGTGTTTGGGGAGAGACTTGAGCGATGCCCTCTGGGGCTGGATAAGGCCCCTACCTGGCAACATCCCCTGCCGCCATACCGCACATGCCCCATCAGTCACAGTGTTAATCCCAGATGATCAACCGGATGAATGAACCACCTGAGGGTATGCCAGAGGTGGGTGACGGTATGTTCTGGACCTGTATGAGGGGCGGGACTGAGGTTGTTATGAAGCTGTCAGTCATGGAGTTCTCACTTCTAGAAAACAACAGTGAGATGCTAACTTAAGTTTGGTATGGTAAATCTGACCTTCACGCATGCACCTTCCGCACACACACACACAAACACATAAGAACACACACACAACCACACGTATGAGCAAACACACACACATGCATGCACCTTCACGCATGCACCTTCCACACACACACACAAGAACACATATGAGCAAATATGCACATGCACACACACACACACACACACACACCTTTAGGCATACACCTTCCACACACACACACACACCTTTAGGCATACACCTTCCACACACACATACACCTTTACGCATACACCTTCCACACAAACACATACACACACACACACACACGCACCATGTCTGAGGGATTGCTGGAATTGCCAGGAAAATAATGAGGTAGCCAATCTGAGGTGTTAAATAATAAGAGAACTGATGTGAAGGGTAAATAATTAAATAAGTGTGTGTGTGTGTGTGTGTGTGTGTGGAGATGGGGAGTGGTGGGGGGGTGGGGGGGGGCGTCGGGCCACAGAGGCAGCTGTCAGTTGTTCCGTTCTCAGACACTGTCCTGGTCAATAGTGGTCAATACTCTCTGACAGACCCCCTCCTCAGTGTCGTCTGCTACGGCAATCAAGAGAGACACAGCAACATCAACTCCTGAACCTTGTCAACGGCTAACTTTTTGAGAACATGTTCATTTTTTAATTCGATTTATTTATTTATTTCCTTTTAACCGTCTGGTCCTACATGTCAAAGTTCAAACCTGCTCAAAGGTAGTCTTGACCACACAACCACAGCTGCCCACCATCAGAAGCATGTTATAGTATCTCCGATGACTCGAGGCAATTTGAAAACGACCCCAAAAAAACCCTTTGGTTCCATCGCCTTGCCGCAACGTCAGTCAGGGAGGCTCCGCCCGGGGCGCCTCAGCTCACACGGAGCTGGTTTCTCCTCTCCTCAGAGAGTCTAGCTGACCCTGACCTCACCTCTCTCCGGAAAACAACAGTGTGTTTTTCACGACGTGTCTGCGTGAGCATGAAACTATGCTGATGATGACATCCGCCGCCCACATGTGCGACGCGTCCAGGCGATCTGTGGCGAATTAGCGGAGCGACCGCAGGCCCGACTGACTGACTGACTGACTGACTGACTGACTGACTGAGCTCTCTGTGTTCCACCGCTTCAGGGTTGGATCAGACGTCCTCCTTGTTTACATGCAGCCGCCGACAAACACACACACACAACCACACACAACCACACACAACCACACACACACGAACACACAACCACACACAACCAAACAAACGAACACACGCCCACACAACCAAGCACATGGATGCACACAGGCGTGCTCACACACACAAATGCTCACACGCACCGACACACACGCACACACACAACATCTCCCAGACACCACCACGGAGGACAACGACACACAACCAGAGAATGTTCACAAACAGACGGTGTGAAAAACAACAGTTTTAAGTGACACATGGGCACATACTGTATGTAAGCCTGCAGTATGATGAGTCTGAGCGGCAGCGGAGCGGTTTAATCGCTTGTGAGAGGGAGGGAGGTCATAGGTTCATAGGGCGTCGCTGTCTGGACTGCGAGCGTCCGACTGAACTCTTGAACCAGAATCAGAATCGCTTTTTATCACATCTCACTGTAAAAGTACACAAGAGTAACATTTTTGGGCTTTGGTTCCCCATTGCAGCATTCAGATACAAAATCACGATAATAAAAGTAGTAAAAAAAAAAAAGGATCCTACAGTAATAAAGTAAAGTAATAAATGAATAAATTAGGTAATAAATCCACAAGGATGGATTAACGGCTGACCTGAGAGTGACTGTCTCACTGAAGCTATTTGGGTTGATAATGGAACATTCTTGGGGTTGTGTTTCTGCATGAAAGGTTTATTGGGGGGGGGGGGGGTTGGGTCCATAGAGACTTTGGCAAACATGAGATCACGAGAG